>NC_058342.1:12394139-12604139 GCF_905475395.1 Chrysoperla carnea
ACACCAGCTTTTGGGTACCTACTCGTAGACAGGGTATTGTTTATTTTGACTTTAAATGTTCTATCCTTTAGGTAGTTGGCCAATAGTGTGATCAGGTATCTTGGGAAATTGTATTTTATTAATTTATATATTATACCATCAATGAACACGGTGTCAAACGCATTTTCGATATCGAGAAGGGCCACAGCTGAGACATTCTTTTTGTTAAAGTTGGTTATGATGTCATTAGCGATTCTTGCCACTTGCATGCTTGTGCTGTGGCCACTTCTGAACCCGAACTGTTCATTGATGATAATATTGTTGTTTTTGTTTAATTTGTTGATTCTTCCCAAGATAACCTTCTCAGTAATCTTGGACAACGTACTTAAGAGACTGATCGGGCGATAGTTGTTTGGGTCGCTGGTGTCCTTGTTAGGCTTAGGTAAGGAAACTACTATGGCGATTTTCCACGATTTTGGGAAGTAACCAAGTTTAAGAATGCCATTGATAATGTAGTTAAGTTGTACTACGGCCTTCGTTGACAAGTTTTTAATTATTTTATTATCTATCCCGACATGCCCTGGTGCTTTATTGTTAGGTAGATATTTGATTATACTTCTAATTTCTGCGGAGGAGGTTAGCTTGACACTGTCAACTTGGAAATTTATTGGTATTTGAAAGTAATTTTTTATCGTCTTTTGTATTTCGTCTTCTAGAGGAGTAATTCGTTCGTTTGTCTGGACTTCCTCTAGTGTTTGGCTTATAATGTCGGCTTTGTCTCAGTCTGTCATATAGTTTTTGTCGTCTTTTGTCAGAGTGGGGATAGAGCATGTAGGTTTTTTGAAGGCTTTTGATATTCTCCACATTGCTTATCCCCGGGTCGTAAATCCTCAAGGGTTTTTTCCCACTGTTCATTGACCTTTGATTTGAACTTTTTCCTGATGATTGCATTCAGTTTGTTAATATCTTTTTTGAGGGGTGGTAGATATCTTTTTATCAATTTCCTCATCACATTATGATCTCTGATGAGTCTCTTTTTTTCATCATCAGGTGTGTATTTACTGTCATTTATCACAACCCGTTTACTGTGCAAACTTTTCGTTTCTGCTAGGGCTTGAGTGAACACTTCGAGCGTTCTATCTACGTCTTGAACAGAGTTTATTTTATTGTTAATTTTTATTTTTGCGTTTAGTGTTCTTCTAAACTCTGTCCAATCGGTAGATTTGTATGAAGTGACCACCCGTTGGGAACGTTCTTTTAGATTGATTGAGATATTGAACAGCACCGGGTTATGATCTGAAGGCAGTTCAGGGATGGATACAGGGTCAGTTATGTTGGTGATATTTTTGTTTATGACCAGGTCAATGAAAGCGAGGGTCATTCCGTTTGTAGGGTAGTGCCTAGGATCTGTGTTGAGTATAATTATGTTATTATCGTTTGAGAATTTGTATAATGTTCGTCCGTTTGTGTTTGTCAAGTGATTTTTCCAAGTTGTGTGTCTCGCGTTTAAATCTCCAATTACCCAATTACCAACACCCGATTCCCTACTCCAAACAGGGTTTCCAGGTCCTGGATAGGAAATTTGTTGCTTGGAGGGTTGTACTCAGCAATAATATTTATTTTATTTTGCAACTGAATGCTGATATGTTCCATTGACACATTACCGTTGATATTGATTTTTTGGTACGGTATTCTACTTCGAATGACAATGGCTACACCTCCGCCATTCGCTGTACGATCTTCACGAAGTATCGTATAATTTTTTATTTTAATTTTATTTTTTTCTGTTAATTTTGTTTCATTTATTAACATTATGTCGATTTTTTTGTCAATAATGAACGATCTTAATTCATTTAGGTTTTGGTGTAGGCCATTAGCATTCCAAGTAGCACACTTTATGGCAGGCATTGTGTATTTTGGCTATTAAAGTTTTTATTACAAAAGTTATTAAATGTAATGAATTTCTCGAGTTCGTTTTTACATTGTTTTAGTTGATAGTTTAGTTCTTTAACGTAAAGAAACATTCTTTCTACGTTTATTAATTTATTCAATTCGTCAAACTCACTTACCAGGTTTAACACATTTGTTTGGTGTTGTGTGTTTGCGATGTTGTTTTCAGTTATGCCATGAGCGCAGCCTTGGGGGACTGTTGTATTTTGTGTTGTCTGCTGTGTAATGTTATTTTTCCTTAAGGGATTACCCATGCTCCAGGCATTTGATTTCGGCAGTGGTGCTGCGATGTATCTTGGCTGGTATATTTTATGATTGACAATTTTTGCCTGCTTCCTACGTTCAATTTGCTCCACTTTTGTTATATAAACAGGGCATTCCGTGGAATTGGCTGTGTGATTCTGTTTGCAATGGCACATTGTATTAATTTTTGATTGTCTTCATTTTTTTCGGTTATTTTGCAGTCCTTGGTCCAATGTGGGCCAGCGCACTTTAAGCATATGGGCTTGGCTCTACAGTTGCTTGTGGTGTGAGACCCCTGCTGGCACCTGTGGCATTGAATAATGCCCCTTGAGTTGCGGTGCCTCTGCCATGTGACCTTTGTGCTATAAACATAGCGCACATGTTGTATTAAATTTTTTTCAGTTATTTTTTGATCCATGATAACGAGGTACATGGATCTACGTGTGTTCCTCATTTTGTATACGTTAATCACTTTTAAGTCGTGTTTAGTTTCTATGTTCGTTTTGATGTCTGTTTCGCTCATATCGCGGGGTAGCCCCATTAGCACAAAAGCATGGTGCTTTTCTTCCTTTTCTGTGAAGGTCCCGCTTTCGTCTAGTGCAGCTAAATATTTTTTGTATTCAGCTGTATCATGTATGAAGACGTTTTGTTCTTCAGCGTGTATTTGATGTGGTATCCTTTCTTTATTGCTTGGTTTAGCTCTTCGATAAAGTCCTTGTGACTTGTGTACCTGCACAATGTCTTTAGTGAAGTTGGTTTTAATTATCACTTCACTATTATTGGTACTAGGTCCGGCAACTGCATTGTCACGGTCACTCATTGTTTTTATTGTATCCCCGCGTGTGTCGTCCCCTTCATTTGCCTTTTCAGGGTTTTGTTGTTGTTGTTGCGTGTTTTTTAAGTCCTCCAATTGGACCTTCAGTAATTTGCTGGTTAGTGGTGAGCGACCAGGTCGCCCCCTCTTTTTGCCCGTTTTGGTACGCTCACTAATACTGTTCACTTTTATTTAAATTATTTCAATTGAAAAACAAGTGTGATAGTGTTGTTTATGTAAGTGTTGGTTTATTATTTTATGCAATAGAATGTATATATTTAAGTTGTGATAATTTAAATAATACGTCTATTCAGCACAGCTAATAGACTAAGAATGGACGAGAAACAGTGCTTTCAACATAGTATGGTCGTTGACAATTTGTTACAAGTATATATTCAATCAAATATAATTTAATAATCAATGTATTATGAATAATAATAATAATAATTATTCATAAGTTCTACATTTATAAAATATATATAACATAATAAAAAATGATTAGAAAATTTTTTGAACATTTCTTTCAATATCTTTACGTTTTATAATAAATTATAGTATAGTTATGTAAAAAAAATTTTTTTTATAATCGATGTTTTATCATAAACAATGAAAATTTTTTCTAAGTATTATATATAAAAAATGAAAATTTTTGTTAATTTTTTTGTAATATCTTTACGTTTTATAACATAATAAAATAGATTAATGTAAAAATAAAAATTTTTTATAATCGATTTTTTATCATATACAATAAACATTTTTTCTAAATTTTATATATAAAAAATAAAAATATTGAAAATTTTTTTCAATATCTTTACGTTTTATAACATAATAAAGTAGAAGGTCCCTTAGATTTCTGCTATATTCGTAACTTGTTGACGCATTTTCTCTTGACCTCAATTTTATTGTTTTGAATCAGGCTATATATTTTTGAAGCGTATAATATGTAAAGTCACTATTGTTTCAGTATTCTTTATTTAATGTTTAAATATTTACAATGGAAATATGTTAAAGTTGTGTTTGAATCGAAACCCGAAAATTAATAAATATTATTCATTTGTAATAACTAATAAAACCGAAAAACGAATGGTTTTATAACGAATGTAACTAATGAATTCCCACTAATAGAGACGCAAAACGGATGGTTCTATAAAGAGAGGTTCTATAAGTTTTGTAATTGATTATGGTTACATAAAATACCTTTCAAGTTTATAATTATCTTGGATATTATATTTAACTCTTTCCTTTCTTGGACCTTTTGTTTTGTAGATGTGTGATTTAAATCCACGCGGTAACATTTTGGAAAGTAAAGTATGAAGCCTTTGCTTTGGACACTAAACATTCCTTCCAGTTCTGATCTTATTCTCTGGAGCTGTCGGTTTTAAATATCAGGGTGGCTTTAAAAGTACAATTATCCCCGAAAACTGTATGGGTGGGCCTAGCACACTTCTTAACTCGTACTCGTAATCTAAGATAAATACTCTCTTTTCTAGTAACCCCCAGCAAGGGTTACTTCTTCGTTTCTTTTTTTGCTTCACTATTTTCATCAACTCATGACATGCTCCTTTCAAATCAGACGCCATAACCGAGCAACTGTCTGTGCCAATCCCAACCAAGTATTGCAGGTCCAAATTTTTTGCACAAATCTATGACAATATGTGCCACTGCCACTCCAGTTAAACGCCGCTCAAATCCTTCTACATCTTCAGGCCGAATGTCAGAGTACGCATCGCAAAATGTGATGAAATCTTCTCTGGCAACTCTGTTCCAGTAGTAGCGAAGTGACAAGCTAAGTTGTTCTGTGTGGGAAATGTCGGTCGTCTCGTCGAATATAACAGAAAAAAATTTTGCAGCTCTTACTCTTCTCAGAACGACTTCCTGAATTTCTTCTTTGCAGGCCTTTATCAGCTCATTTTGGATGGTCTTGCTGATATAGGTCGCGTTCGCACCTGCAGTTTCTAGATGTTGCTGAAGAATTGTGTCACCAGAATCAATCCTGAAGCGAAGGAGTGCCCTGAAGTTTCCATCATTCGCCACCGGACTGTCTCTGTCGTCGGTCGTATTTAAGAGCGACCCATCGTCCCTGTGACCACGTAAAGAAATGTTCTGACGACCGCAAAAAATAATCGTTTTGATGATGGGTTTCAAACGCTCTCGATTTTCTTGAACCTGTGCACCTCTTTGCACATGGACCTGGTTTATCACTTCAGATGCTGGATTATGGAAAGTCTTAAGGAAAGTTTTCCCTACTTCTACCGCCCTTTGGTGATATTGGTTGCGTTGGTGAACTACGAGCGCTCCTTTTTCACCTAGCAAATCATCAAACACTTTGATTGGTTCTCGAACTAGTCGCTTCAGAGAAGTATCCTTTTGGTAACCTCCTCCTGAGCTTGGAGCAAATAGAACGCAGTACAAACAATAAAGACCTTGATCTTTATGAGACAACTCTAGCCAAGGAAATTTGTCTAGGTGCGATCTTTGAGCATACTTCTTCGTTTCCTTTCCTTTCTTCATCACGACATTATACGGAAAAGTATAGTCGGGAGGAGGTTTCCAGTGATGTTCCAGTAGTTCCGCTTTAGTGAAATCATCGATTTTGTGTTGACCCACGTAAGACCCTATATCGGATGCAAAACAAGGCTGAAAAACTTGTTCGTTTATATCCGCATTGTTTGCAGATAGACAAGGGGATGGAACATTTTCAACTTCACGAGCGACGATCGAAGCACTAGTGGATGGTATAGAATCTTTCGATGACGAAGATGCATCAGAACTTGATTGAGAGTCCGGGTTTTTCTTTTAGAAAAGAAAGAGTCAATCGTCCTTGTAGAAGTTGGTCGTTTTGCCTTTTAAGAAACAAAAAAAATTCAAATTGCTTAATGAGGTGTGTTAGTGTCTGATGCAAATCTGTTCAGGTGATACAGTTTTTTTAGAACTTGCACTGTTGAAAGTTAAAAATTCACACAGTCGAAGAAAATGTGTTCACAAACATTGTGTAAAAATTTTGACAACTGTGTCTGTCTTGCTTTTGAGAAATAATGAATCGAATCTGACGATTTTTTAGGTTGTACAAGGCGGCTTTTGACGACTTTGACATCTTCAAAGTTTAATTATTCTGAAGCAGTACTGACAAAGTAAATGAAACATTCACACAATGTTTGCAAACATGTTTTAAATATGTCAAAAAAATTTTCACTGGTTTCATTTTCTTAGCATTTCTTTAACATTTATTTAAAATTTTTTAAACACCATTTTAACCCGTAGTCAAACGCTCATTAAACGATCGTCAAGAATCGTTGTAAAAATGACAGTTCTCTACTTTTGTGTGTGAACCAATGACAACAAGCGAACCATATTGCGTCCATAGTTTAGAGTGAAATAGAAATATCAACACGCGAATTATATCACTGAAATGGAATATAAATTTACATTTCAGTAATTTATGTATTTTATTTTATTTGCATTTTATTTTTATACGTATTTTATATTATATTTCAACGGTTTCTATTCGCTTCCACTGTTTTAGGTTAGCCAGATGGCGCTTGTGCCGCGTTTGATTTTGGGTTAAACAAAAGCCATGATCTTTGAAAAGTCAACTGGTCATTTGAAACCACTAAAAAAATCAGAATTTATATTTAACTTGCAAATGTTTGTCTAATGATGTTTTTTTATTACAATTATTGCTTTTACAATCACAATTGTTTTAAAATCACAATCGTTTATTGCGAGTCAGCCCAGTAATTGTTCAACACTTAACATATCTCACTAAAAAGCTGTTTGAGATACTATAAAAAAAGACTATAAAAAACTATCAAAAATTAAAAGTCATAAGAATGTTTAGAATGTTAATGTTAATGAAATTTAAAGTTGAAAATTGTATAAATGTGATCATGTGAATTCTCAATATTACATTTCTTGTTAGGATATTTACCATGATGCATCCGTCAAAATAAAACTCCTATTTTCTCTCGTTTTTAGATGAACCACAAATTCTGAGTACCAATGAGAATCTACAAAAAAAATAAAAGTGATAATTCGCATCAGAAATATGCGAAACATTATTGTAATTTGATATTTAATTAAAAAAAAAAGAATCATAAAACGAGTCGTAATTGGAATACACGATCTTGTGTTGACAATTGCTTCGTATACGATTGTGCAAATATTTACCATAATAACTTCGCCGAATCAAAATCTTAATATTGCTCGTTAAATACAGCAAAACCAAAATTTTCAATTGAAGGATCAATCCTCACGACCAATAGAAAATATAAAAAGAGCTGTGAACAAACAAAAGTAATAATCTTTTTATAACATTCAAAATGAGCGTTTTGTTTTCTTTCATAAAGAACTATGTAAATATTTACCAAGTATTCGTCAAATTAAAACTCCTATGTTCCCTTGTCACTAATTAATTACTGTAGTTCATGATTAAGACCGGTAAACATATAACAAAAAATTGTTGAACAACTGTAAACAAACAAAAGCCATAAAATTTCTGGAAAAATTGTATGAAAAACATCACTTCATTTTAAATTTCAAATGTCAACAAATATTATCTCAATATATCTACCTTGGTGTATCTGTCAAATGAATCCTTGTTTTAACTTACCACTTTTTGTTTTTTATTTTTTTGTTTTTGTTTTCTTATCTCCTTTTTTTAATTGCAAAATACAATAAAAACTATCCTGATTTCAACGCAACTGAAATCAACAATGGACTGTTTTGCTTTCAATGTTTTGATTGAAAACTGTGAAGTTAGCCACGCTGCCTTCAAAGGCGCCAAGTCATTTGAAAACACACATGAAAAATCGAATTTTTAAGAAAAACAAATTCAGTTTTCTTTGTTTATTTGGTTTTTTTGTTATTTTATTGAAAAACAAAAATGACAAATAATTTTAATATTACAATTACTAATATTACGATAAAGTTAAACATATAATATTGTTGCGAAGTCACATTACTGTGAACGTTATCAAATTTTGAAATATCTATGGATTTATGACTGGCTTCTTTAATATTGTCCAAACTAATATGTTTATATTTGAATGACATATTTGCATTAACCGAAATGTTTTCTAAAAATGAAACGTATTTACTAATGTAAAAATTTTGAATGTCCAATTCGGGAATAAAATAAACTACTAAGGTATTGTTCCTCACACGTTTCGGTTGTAGCTCCACATGAGAAGTATATGCTTTACAATTTTCATTTTATAATTTAAACATGCCAGTTTTTTTAACTTCAAATCAAAATTCAAATCATCGCAATTGACCGACATAGATCCAGAGACTTTAAAAATAAAAATACATGATGATAAATTAGGTAATGGATACCACAAATTATTATTAGTTTGATTAATCTCTTATTACAATTTTATAAAAGGCCATATTTTTACATAAATATATCTAATTTACAATTTTCATTAGAATAAGCAGAATATAATGGTGAAAGCTGATTACAAATACAATTATTTAAAAGAAATTTATAATGTTCAAATTCTATTTCATCTAATGTAATAAAATTTTTTCTTATTTTATCTATTCCGAACTATTTACTATTTGGTTTATTATACATATAATAATTCTTATCAAAATGCATGGTCCAAGCAACCATCTTATAAATTTGAAATATTTCAATTTTCGTTAATGGTATTTCAATAACTATATTTACTTCTAATTAGAATATTTTTAAATCTACTGATTCGAAATACAAGAATGCATTTTATTAGAGATTAATATTATTTTTTATTAGAGCTCAGTCGCAGTGGAAATTCATCCCCTCTCGGAATAAACTGTTTCAGTTTAGACAATTCATGCAAAAATTGTCGGGATAAATAAGAGAAGTAGCAATTAAATTATTTTAGTGATTTATTTTCTCAAACTATACTATAGTTACAAATATAACTTTTAAAACATAACATATACGTCAAAAATGATTAGTTTTCAAAGCCCTCTAGATACATAAAAGGGGCATGATTGTAATTCGAGCTATATGTGAATACTTTGTTATGTATTTTACGAATTTTAGAATTAGAATTTTGAAAATAGAAAACATTCACCAATGTGCTGATAAAACGATGTTAATAGATGTTAAACTTCAAGGAAAACCTATAATCCTTTCTAAACCACAGGAAAATCAAGGGTTTAGAAAGGATTATAGGGTCGTGGTTTTAGTTTCAAGCACTTTAATTTAAATTGAACTTCGATAGCTTCGAGATTTTTAAACTCTTTGTATTTATTTAATACATGAACACAACAAAAAAACGCGGTAACAGAAAATTACTATTTTGAAACCGATGAATAAAAATAAAGTGAACGACTTGGTTCTTAAAGAATGATTAAAATTAAATTAAAAATTATTAGAAATTTATTGTTCTTACATGAAATGAACACCAGAAAAAACTGAACTTTTATTACTTTTGAACATACACACAATAAATTTAATTAATAGAAATTAATGGCCAACTACTGGCCATGGCTAACCTACTTATTTGAATGTGCTCCTGATCGTGTCAACCATTTGATGAAATGACTCCGTGAACTAGGCATACGACTTGCGAATATCATGAAAATTTTAACATTAAAAAATTGTACCAAAATAGTACCTAATTGTACCACCAAGCAAAAAAAATTGTACCTTTCAAATAACCCCGAAAATTGAGTTCGAAAAAATGAGCCGCACCCTACTTTTTCGGAGGTGAAATTCGAATGTGCCAAAAAATTGTACCCACAATGAAAATAATTGTACCACAAGAAAAAAATTTTCAACTCTTCGAATAACCTAGAAAATTGATATCGAAACTTTTTATATAATATTAACAATGGCTGACAATTTTCCATGTTTTTTTAAGAGTCAAAATATTACACCCAAAACAAAAAGAATATAAACAACAAACATTAAACCCCTCAAATAAGGCAGAAAACTAAGTTTTTCTATTCCTGACACTACACTCCTAGACTTTCCCAAGGCTCAGGGAAAATTCTGTTGCAGCCAAAATATTATGTCTATAGAGTACTATTGCTTGGTATCAATAACACAAATGGAACCTCTCAAATAAGGGAGAAAACTAAGATTTTATAATTCTGACACTACACTTCTCGACTTTCCCAAGGCTCCGGGAAAATTCTGTTATGGCCAAAATATTGCATCTATAGAGTACTATTGCTTTGTATCAATAACAAAAATTGTACCTCTCAAATACGGGAGAAAACTAAGATTTTCTATTCCTGACACTACACTTCTCGACTTTCCCAAGGATCTGGGAAAATTCTGTTATAGCCAAAATACTATGTCTACAGAGTACTATTGCTTGGTATCAATAACAAAAATTGTACCTCTGAAATAAGGACGAAAACTAAGATTTTCTATTCCTGACACTACACTTCTCGACTTTCCCAAGGCTCAGGGAAAATTCTGTTGCAGCCAAAATATTATGTCTATAAAGTACTATTGCTTGGTATCAATAACAAAAATTGTACCTCTCAAATAAGGGAGAAAACTAACATTTTTTATTCCTGACACTACACTTCTCGACTTTCCCAAGGATCTGGCAAAATTCTGTTATAGCCAAAATACTATGTCTACAGAGTACTATTGCTTGGTATCAATAACAAAAATTGAACCTCTTAAATAAGGGAGAAAACTAAGATTTTCTATTTCTGACACTACACTTCTCGACTGTCCCAAGGCTCCGGGAAAATTATGTTATGGCCAAAACATTGCATCTATAGAGTACTATTGCTTGGTATCAATAACAAAAATTGTACCTCTTAAATAAGGGAGAAAAGTAAGATTTCCTATTCCTGACACTAGGATTTTCCCGGAGTCTTGGGAAATTCGAGAGTGGCATTGTCAGAAATAGAAAAACTAAGTTTTCTCCCTTATTTGAGAGGTACAATTTTTGTTATTGATACCAAGCAATAGTACTCTACAGACGCAATATTTTGGCTAAAACAGAATTTTCCCAGATCCTTGGGAAAGTGGAGAAGTGTAGTGTCAGAAATAGAAAATCTAAGTTTTCTCCATTATTTAAGAGGTACAATTTTTGTTATGGATATCAAGCAATAGAACTCTATAGATGTAATATTTTGGCTACAACAGAATTTTCCCGGAGGCTTGAGAAAGTCGAGAAATGTAGTGTCAGGAATAGAAAATCTTACTTTTCTCCCTTATTTAAGGGGTACAATTTTTGTTAATGATACCAAGCAATAGTACTCTACAGATGCAATATTTTGGCCATAACAGAATTTTCCGGGAGCCTTGGGAAAGTCGAGAAGTGTAGTGTCAGAAATAGAAAATATTACTTTTCTCTCTAATTTAAGAGGTACAATTTTTGTTATTGAAACCAAGCAATAGAACTCTATAGATGTAATATTTTGGCTACAACAGAATTTTCTCAGAGCCTTTGGAAAGTCGAGAAGTGCAGAAATAGAAAATCTCTGTTTTCTCCCTTATTAAAGAGGTACAATTTTTGTTATGGATACCAAGCAATAGAACTCTATAGATGTAATATTCGAGCTACAACAGAATTTTCCCGGAGGCTTGAGAAAGAAGAGAAGTGTAGTGTCAGGAATAGAAAATTTTCTTTTCTCCCTTATTTAAGGGGTAAAATTTTTGTAATTGATACCAAGCAATAGTACTCTATAGATGCAATATTTTGGCCATAACAGAATTTTCCCGGACCCTTGGGAAAGTCGAGAAGTGTAGTGTGAGAAATAGAAAATCTTAGTTTTCTCCTTATTTAAGGGGTACAATTTTTGTTATTGATACCAAGGAATAGAACTCTATAGATGCAATATTTTGGCCATAACAGAATTTTCCCGGATCCTTGGGAAAGTCGAGAAGTGTAGGGTCAGAAATAGAAAATCTTAGTTTTCTCCCTTATTTAAGAGGAACAGTTTTTGTTATTGATACCAAGCAATAGTACTCTGTAGACAAAATATTTTGGCTGCAACATAATTTTCTCTGAGCCCTGGGAAAGTCGAGAATTGTAGTGTCAGAAATAGAAAATCTTAGTTTTCTCAATTATTTCAGAGGTTCAATTTTTGTTATTGATACCAAGCAATAGTACTCTATAGATGCAATATTTTGACTATAACAGAACTTTCCCGGAGCCTTGAGAAAGTCGAGAAGTGTAGTGTCAGAAACAGAAAATCTTAGTTTTCTCCCATATTTAAGAGGTGCAATTTTTGTTATTGATACCAAGCAATAGTACTCTGTTGACATAATATTTTGGCTATAACAGAATTTTCCCAGATCCTTGGGAAAGTCGAGAAGTGTAGTGTCAGGAATTGAAAATCTTAGTTTTCTCCCTTATTTAAAAGGTACAATTTTTTTCTGCCTTATTTGAGGGGTACTATGTTTGTTGTTTATATTCTTTTTGTTTCGGGTGTAATATTTTGACTCTTAAAAAAACATGGAAAAGTGTCAGCCATTCTTAATATTATATAAAAAGTTTCGATATCAATTTTTTAGGTTATTCGAAGAGTTGAAAATTTTTTTCTTGTGGTACAGTTATTTTCGTTTTGGGTACAATTTTTTGGCACATTCGAATTTAACTTCCGAACAAATGCTTGGGGCTCATTTTTCGAAGTCGATTTTCGGGATGATTAGAGATGTTTAATTTGCTATGTTTATATCAATCAAAAATACTGTATGAGTGTTATATATTGACCTTACATATGCCCTCCAGAATAATTTCTACTATTGTGAATATGATATAAAAATTTTCGATATCAATTTTCTAGGTTATTCGGAGAGTCGAAAAATTTTTTTTTGTGGTACAATTATTTTCATTGTGGGTACAATTTTTTGGCACATTTGATTTTCACCTCCGAAAAAGTGGGGTGCGGCTCATTTTTTCGAACTCAATTTTCGGGGTTATTTGAAAGGTACAATTTTTTTGCTTGGTGGTACAATTAGGTACTATTTTGGTACAATTTTTTAATGTTAAAATATTCATGATATTCGCAAGTCGTATGCCAAGTTCACGGAGGTGATGAAATGTGTGTTTAGTACACGATCAGGAAAGCAGATGGCAGCGTTTGCCAATTACTTAACTAAATAGAAACGCCAATGTTTTAAAGAACATATCGGCGTGAACATACTTGTTTTACCTGTTTTAGCAGTAGTTCTTCCTTCAACGTCTCTTTTTATTATTTTCATCTATGTTAGTTTTTAGAACATGAACATTAAGACAATTGGGTTTGATGTGTTTTAATTTTTTTGTATATTTAGCAAGCTTGATGCTATTTCTTCTTGAAACCATCGTATTTAAGTACTACGAAAGCATTCACAAGTGAAATACCTAACTAATACTCTATGCTTAGCTTCCTGTACCACTTTATACCCTTCCTCAGGGTCGTGCCATATGAAGAAAGTTGATCTGATAGATCAATACCAGCTTGCCCTCTGTTGAATGCTAGTAGAGCGATTGGCTTTTGTTTATTTTTACATTTTCGATTAGTATTTCAAGCTCGTTTGGTTGATAGTTGGTTAGCATTACTCAAGTGTGGAGCGTGTTTAGTTTATATAATTCTTACATCGCGTGTATCCCGTCAATTTAGTACCACAATTATATTTTGCTCTTTTTTCGTTGTCATTAGACCTCTATCTAGTTTAGCGTGTAAAAATTCTCGTCGTTTTTATTGACTCTCAAAGTACAAACTACGTGAGTATTTTGATGTAAAAAGGACAATGCTGATTCATAGCTCGTACAGAAGTGATCGACAAAATATGTGCTACCTTGATTTAGAAGTTCTTGCGATAGCGCTTCACAAACCGTTCTACCTAAACCAACCCTTTTTTATATAATTTTCAGATTTCCCTTTGTATATTTTGCTAGACCAAGTATATCCTTCAGTTGGACATAGCTTGAAAAGCTTTTTCCCATATCTGTGAGCTTTATTAGGTATGCATTGTCGAAATACTAATCTATCTCTCCAAGGTATAAAAGTTTCATCAATAACAAAGTGTTCAGCTGGAATCTTTATATCTTGAATCTTCTTTTTCAATGCATCTATAAGAGGTTGTATTTTTCCTAGTCTATAGACAACAATAATTCAAGTCTGTTACGAGACATAGTTTTTGCCGCTACATTATTTTTATAAATATCGCTTGCCAACCAATAGGATGGCATACTACCAAGTCTTACTTACCTCACACATATAAGAAGCCCCAAAAACTTTTTCATCCCTTCACTATCAGTTTCTACCCATTTTTTCATTCGACTTTTACTCTTAGTTTGTTTCCACTACGATAATATTTATAATTTCATTATCAACAAATAATAAAAACGCGCCAAATGGAGTAATACCTTCCGCCACATCTATTTGGAAACCTGAGTTGTCTGTAAAAGTATAGGAGACTGACTATCTAACTCCTCTGGAGATTGACTATCTAACATCCCACTTTACTCTTCTAGTTGTAGATCCTGAAATACTTCTTCCATATTTTCAACAACTTCATCATCTTCTTTATGTTTTGATGTACTTGGTGAAGCATTATGTGCACAGTCTTTTATATTGGATGAGCCATCTGTTAGTACCGATGTTGATTGAAAAAAACACATTTTATGAGCGATCATGGTTGATTTGTATTTATTATGTAAGTTCGGTCCGAGGCAATTAGGTGCGGAATATCACATCGTTCATGTGGACACCATGGCTCCTGTTACAAGCCTTCATCCGAAGGTCGAAATTTTCGATGACTTTTTGCAAAATCAGTGGGTCAAGGGCTACAATTTCGGTTTGAATGTTTCGTTTGAGGTCCTGAGCTGTTGTTGGGTTACTGACATAGACTTAACTCTTCAAATAACCCAACAAAAAGAAATCTAATGGTATTAGATCACACGATCTAGGAGTCCAATCCACATCTCCTCTAACAGGGATAATGCAATCTCTTCCAGTTTTGTGCGCAGAAAATTAATTGTTTGAAGGCTTGTGTGGGCTGTAACATCATCCTGTTGAAACCAGAGCTCGCCCAGACCCAATTCATCCAATTTTGGAAAAAATAATCGGTCAACATGTTGCGCTACCGCTCAATGATTCCTCCCATACACAAGCCACACCACACAATCACTTTTTTGGGATGCATTGGCTTTTCGTGGTTCTTTTTGTGGGTTTTCAACACCCAGAAACAACAGTTTTGTTTGTTCACGTATCCATCCTCCCAAAAAAATGCCTCACCCGAAAATATCAAATTTGCTGAAAAATTTTCTTGTTGATTTAACATCCATTAAGCGAATCGGCGGCGTCGTAAATGGTCCAACGGTGTCAATTCTTGTGTAATTTGCATCTTAAAAGGCATAAAATGAAGATCAATCCTTAAAATTCGGTGTAAAGTGCTGTAAGTTATGCCCAATTGTTTGCTACGTCGACGAATCGATGTGTTCGGCTCTTTCCGACACTTTCACTTACACTAGTGACTTTTTTAGGCATTCGCATCGAATGGACATGTTGGTATACTCAGTAGCACGATTATTCTTGCCAAAAAATTCACGAAGTTTACGAAATGTTATTTTTGGTGAACGACTATTTTCGTTATAAGTTTTTATTATTTTCACACGCTCAATTTTAAACGACTGCAAGACTAAAATAGTCGAAATTTGTCAAAAAGATCAGCCAGGATGAGTTCATTTAATGTCTTTTTTTTTTTTTTTTTTTTTTTTTTTTTTTATCCTAACAAAAGTACCAACATATGGCTCAACCCTTAGAATCATCTTTTCTGAAATCTGCACATTCTTCATCTTAATCACTTCGTAAAAATTCATCACTTTCTAATATTAAGTATAATACGGTGGGCCACGTTAACCACATATGAGAGACATATAAAAAAATTAATATCTACTACTGATTTAATTCGTAGGAAATAGGACAGACATTATAAATGAATTACTATTAATAAATTGGACGTTTCGTCATTTATTTATGACTTCCTCGGCTACTGGAAATCAAAACCACTGCTAATTTTACCATGGTAAATTGATAAATTATAATTAAGATATAAAATTAGTTAAGTTCCTTACGTTTTTATTATAATTCAATCGTCTAATTCATTGAAAATATAAAGATCGACTATGTATATTGATGCCATACCATAATAGTAATCTAGTAAAAATTAAACTTATTTTACAAATAAAAAATATGAGCTTTTAAAATAATTACCACAACTTTTAAAAAATGCAAACTGTCAAGTAATTAATTTTGTTTTTATGAAATTATGACACGTTTGTTCTATTTATTATGTGATGACATTGTGTTTCTTCCATTTTAGATTAAAATTCAAAATTAATTAAAAATTAAAGTAATAAATAAATAACAAATAAATAATAGAATGACTGTGATTCGATATTAATTGATTATTAATAATTGGTTATATATACTACTGAGGCCATTAACATCAGATCTGTGATATACTGTGTTATTAGTTTTTATGACATACATTTCATTAATGTTCTTCTTAATTCGATTTTTTTCTTTGTCCACAATATGACCAGTATCAAAATGGTGTAAGCTTAAAGCTGTTTTGTTTTCTTTCATAATATTAATGTTTTTACAATCATTTCGATGTTGAGCTACTCTTGTTCTTAATTTTTGCTTAGTTTGGCCCACGTAACACAAGTTACACCTAAGAGGGATCTTGTTACAGTGTTACATGGTCTAAAGTTTCCCCCTTATCCTTAAGACAGGATTATAATGAATGTACTTTTATATTATAACTGGTTAGTTTAATGTTAGGGCCTTTAAAGCATCTGTCTAGCTTTAATGATAAAGGTTTATTCATAGTAATTCATTTATAATCAATGTCCTATTTCCTACGACTAAAATAATTTATATATAGTTTTTGAATTGTGTCACTTAAAGCGATTAATGTTCGCTAATTTCTATAAGGTACGCTTTCAATTTTTAATAAAAAAAGTAAATTTGTTATATATAAATTTATGTTTTTGTTGAAGTGTATTATTGAAATCATTTTAAACATTTGGTCTGCTATCTGGTTCAAATACTATCGTTAAAGTGGACTCTTATTAGTCGAAGAGACAGTGTAGGTCAGTTGGTTAAGTATCCGAATGAATTGGTTACGAGCGACATCGTGTAAGTGTTCAAGTCCAGATGCTGTTGCACCAATTTTTATTTAAATTTGAATTCTATTTTGGTCGGGCTGGCCGGAAAATGGATAAAATACAAGAATCTTTATCTGCAACTCTCAACAGAATCGATACATCAGAGAATAACATTACAAAAGACATAGAGGAAATGTACCAAATTGGAAGCGTCAGGTCAAACCCCAGGCCTATCAAAGTTGCCTTTAAGGGTGTCAATAAGAAAACAATGATGAAAAAAAGAAAAAAACTTTAAGGGAACCAAAATATTTTTAAATGATGACCAACCACTAGTTTTGCGTAACCAACAAAAAGAAAGACGCCTTGCACGCAACTCAATACCATAAAAAAAATAAGCGTTTGCTACCTGAATAGTCCGGTGAAGGAGATTATTTACTTGACAAGATAAAACAAGATGAAAGAATTATTATCGAAACTATCTTTGCAACAGCAAATAATTATCAAGCAACAGCAAATAATGATGTATGCGCAAAAAACTAGCAGCATTAGGGAACGCAAATTGTGTTATTTGGTATAATTTAAAGTTTTGGAATATAGACGGTCTGGAATCAAAACTCAAAAACTTTGATGTCATGAAATATTAATCTAAATTTGATATCGTATCATTGGTAGAAAATTGACACATAAAGATATGGTATATGATACGGGTGGATACGAATGTCTGAGTAAAAGCAAAAGCCGGGTAACTGACCAAGATCAGTAATAAGTAAGGGTAGTAAATGGAGCCGTAAGGAAGAATGGAGTATAGATAGAAAGCTTATTGAATGTGTGAAAATATATTAATATTTGGGTGTTTACATTACGCATAATGGTGAATGGAAAGCACACCAAGAAAACATGATTGAATTGGAAAAGAATGCAGGGGGGGGGGAGTCAGAGCGTATATGTACAGTCATCCGGACATTCCTGTTACGGATATATGTGATATGGATCGAGGGATGTTGTGTTCAGAGTATGAGAGTTATGAACAAAAAAAGAAGCATGTTAAAGAATGCCTAGCTATTGCCTTCCGTGGGGATATGTTTCATGACATTGGTGGTATGACCTCTCTTGTCACATTTAATATGATTGGTCATTATGAGCACGGAGCACCTTATTTATCAGTTGCAAATAAGGAAATGCGAAGGATATTTGCGAACTTTCGTCTGGGTAGAAATGTAAGGGAGAATAAGCGTAAGGTTAATGGTGAACTAATATGTGTGCTATGTAATGGTGTTGAGTCAGGTTATCACCTGTTGTTTTAATGTAGAGGTGTGAATCAAGTAATGCGAACAAATCTGTTTGTAAATAAATTACAAAATTTAGATCAAGTGCTGAATGTAAGGGATGAGTATAAAGTTAAAATAGTAGGTTGTTTTTGAAAGATTTGATGGATAGATGAGCTGAGAGATTATGAATGGTGTGTAGTGCTCTCTTTATGAGTTCTTGATTTACATTTTCAGTTTTAAAATTTTTGATTTTACGTCTGGAATGAATTAATTTTTTTTTCATTATCATACAAATATATCTTGTATTAATTATGTATAAATTTTTTGTGTTTTGTTTTCTGTAAGAATATTTGATTTGTAATTTGAATAGCTCATTTGAGCACATCAATAAAGAATTATTGTTATTATTATAAAGTATGGATACGAATATTAAAACATTAAAATCTACGTTTCTATGAAGAAAAAAAATTACTGATGGTGGTACCTAACTACTTATTTTGAACTAATTAACAATTTTTCGAGAAATTTTTTCAAAAAGTATCGTGGTAATGATGAAAATGATTGAGAGATTGCACTAAACGACAACTAAAGGCACTATGAGAATTCACTCCTTCAGACATACTACAAACATTATTTAATTCCTGAAAATTGAGACAAATGATTATAGTGTTTAGTTATATTTACATATGTTATAAGTTTCCATTTATTGTTATAAATTTTCGCTGTCCAATTTGGTACAGCCTAAGGCCCTGTCACTACATTTGTACTCAACTTGGTCTGATAAGTTGAGCTCAGAGTCGCACACATTACAGAACGACTGTACTGTATCGCCGCCCTGGAAGGCTCCTGCTTCCTTCCTTAATCGCCCCGGTAAATAATGTATAATAACGTATGTCTCCTTTTTTCGAGCCAGTTCATACAGTATCTAATTTGAGCTCGAGTCTCTTGGGACTGAGTTCCGGATACCGAAGGCTCTACTAATGTTTTCTCGAATTTTTAGGAGGATCACCTTTTTTTTTCTTCATTTATTCTTTTATTACAATTAGCTATTCTATTGTAGAATAATGTCCAGTTTTGCTACAATTACTACATTTGATAATTCCTATGGAATGCTTGACAATGAAATTTGTGATATGATCCAATGCTATCCGGGTGTTGAGATAATCATAGGGGGTGATTTTAACTCAAGACTAGGGCAACAACAGGACTATGCTGAGGAAAACGATATAAATTTAAATACTGATAATGAAATCTTGAAAATTAAACCTAAGTGTAATAAAGATATGTGCGTAAATAAATATGGGAAAAAACTTCTAAATATTGTGAGACAGAATGAATTCATTATATTAAATGGCAGAACAAAGGGTGATTCTAATAGTGAATGGACCTTTATAAATAGTAATGGGAGGAGTGTAATAGATTACATTTTGGTCTCAAAAGGATTTTGGAATGATGGGTTAAATATGAGTGTGGGAAGTGTATCCGAATCAAATCACTTTTCCTGGAGTTTTCTTTATCTGATGAACCAGAAACTGTAATGCTAGTGAATAATATAAAAACATTAGTTAGATATAAATGGTTTCAAGGGAATAAAGTAGACAGTATTATAAAAAGAAAAAATAGCTTCTAAACACAATTATATCTAAATGGTGTGGAGTACTTGGCCAACATAGGTGAAATAAATGAATCAGTGTCTGTATTACAAAACTGGATGCAATTTCCTTTCGATGAACTTAAAGTTAAGCCAAATTAGAGCTCCTGTTGAGAATCGTTGAAATGGTTGGTTTGATATAGAATGTTTTCATAAAAGGAAGGAACTAAACAGCAAATTAAGGAAAATGCGGCGAACTAAAGATAAAAGCTTTGTTTTGAAATACTTAGAATGCAAAAGAGAACATAAGATGCTATGTAAAGCAAAAAAGATTGAATACGACAATGAATACATCGCGCAATTGGACGAAGCTTTCAAAAATAATAATACAAAGAAAATATGGGAATTGATAAGGAAAATAAGGCTATTTACCGAAAACAGCATATCGATATTGATGAGAATACGTGGCTTGGCCATTATCGCAAACTTTTTGACGTGGATACAATGCCTGTGTTGGATACGAATAAAGCTGTACTAGAGGACCAGATTTGTGATATGGACCTGGAAGTTATTGAAGATGAAGTTGGAACCCTTATCTCTTCCTTAAAAGACAACAAAGCTGGTGGAATTGATGGTGGGTTAAATGAATGTACCAAGCTAACCCATAAACACAGTAATATAGCTTCTGTATAAGCTAAGCTATTTAATTCCATGATTCAAATAAACAAGTTTCCAATTTGTTGGGTCACAGGAGTTTCGACGCCCAATATCAGTGTGTCAAGCAATGGATGGAAGAAAAGAATATATTGAGTGAGTTTCAAACTGGTTTCAGAACAGAATATGAAACTACTGATAGCATATTATTACTGACAACTCTGATGCAAGAAACGTTGAAAATTAAAAGGTCTAAGCTATTCTGTTGTTTTATAAACTTCGAGAAAGCATTCGATA
Organism: Chrysoperla carnea; assembly: GCF_905475395.1. Lineage (NCBI taxonomy): Eukaryota > Metazoa > Arthropoda > Insecta > Neuroptera > Chrysopidae > Chrysoperla > Chrysoperla carnea. The sequence continues at coordinate 12,414,999 of NC_058342.1, forward strand.
AGATTAACAGAAAACTTTTATGGTCGAAATTAACATCTAAAGGAATGCCTGATAACATGTTGTCAGCAATAAAATCAATTTATGAGGAAACTAGATGCTGTATTCGAATCGACAAAGATCACGTGACTGAGGAAATAAATATGAATCAAGGGCTCAGGCAGGGGTGCCATTTATCATCTTTGTTGTTTCTTATTTATATAAATGATATAACTGAATGGTTGGATGAGGTTAACACAGCGGCTCCCGGAATTAGAGATAATGAAATAAAGATGCTCCTTTATGCGGATGTTATAATAATTCTGTCTCGAACTACCGGAGGCGCGCTTTAGAAAGTTATTGCACTACTTGGAAACTGCATGTAAATGTAAACAAAACAAAAATGCTGATCGTCAGTAATGGGTGTAAAAAATCTGCCAATGAAGTATGGGTGTACGATAATTTGGTCATCGAAAATGTAAGCAATGTTAAACACCTAGGTGTCTTACCTATAACTGTAAGTGGGGTGCACATATTAAAAATACCTTAGACAAAGTAAAAAGAGTGTTGATTTATATTAGAAGGTTCATATACAGGTACAAGAACTTTCCAGTAAAAGTGATTATTAACATTTTTGATGCTTTGGTTGTATCAATTTTAACTTGTGGCTATGAAATTTGCACACGTGATGCAACCAGTGAGCACATAAAAATGATTAATACAATTGCCACAAACTTTTACAAAGAAATTCAATGTATACACAAGTCAACACCAAATTCAGCAGTCTATATTAAATTGGGAACCACTTCTATATATGATATTTGCATCCAAAAATCATGTAATTACCATATACGTACGCAAAATAGCACAAAAAATTTACAACATGAATGCTTAATCCTCCGTGAAGATTGGGTTAACAAATTAACAACAACATTCAATTTGCGAGATAACTGCAGTAAGCACACTGTTAAGAAACAGATAAAAGAACATTCTGTGCAGTTATCACTTGAAGATATCTCAAATAAAGAAAGTTTACGTTTATTTAGTAGACTTAATCATTATATTAATGGCGCAAAGTACCTGAGTGAATGTGAAAGGGAGAAAAGAAGCGTGATCGCAAGCTTCAGGTTGTACACCTTTAGATGGGAGAATTCCAAAATTAACAAGGAGAGATTATGCGTGTTGTGCAATGGAATTGAGTCAGTTGAGCATCTTCTAGAGGAGTGTCCTGGAACAACCGATGTACTGGCAGATAATTTTAATAACATGCGTGCCACAGATATCCTGAATGTTCACTATCAGAGTATGATAAAAAAAAACTTGTGAATTGTCTGAAATTAATATATTTTAAGCGATGGCAAATGCTATAATGAACTATAAATTTTTGTTCGTTTGTTTGTGTAATATAAACTTTTGTTCGTTTGTTTTTGTATTATTTATTTCTCTTGTTAGTTTTTTTATATATAATTATTGATTTAGAATTTTGAATACTGTTGTGTTGTTTTTTTGTTTTTTTTTTTTGTTTGGGAGAGCATTTTCTTTTGTCTTATTTTTATATGAAATTAATTGATTTGTATATATATATATATCAAATAAATGCTATTATTATTATTATTACTACATTTGATACTATTTTTAGAAGGTACAAATTTAGAATTTACAAATTTATGTACATCCTTTTCACTCAGAAATTCGTGTTCCTCAGCTAATTCAATAGGTATTTGGATTCCTTGCCTTTACCTGAATTTTTAAAATGTCTAATAATCCACTTTCTTTGCTTGCTGCCAAAGCAAGTTCAAAATTTCGGTAGCGATGGAAGAATGCGAGATGGTTCTCTTCCTTGTTAACACGATAAATTTTGCAACAATGCAAACATGTGAGGCACTAACAAAGAAACAGAGCCATGTTAGCAACGAAAAATACGAGAAACACTCACAAGACAATTGTGAGTTTGTTAACAAGGAAAAAGATGTCCTTGTTAACTGAGAAAGCACAACAAAAATGAGAGAGACGCTCACAGTCAACTGAGAAACGAAATAGAAATGCTCATAAAACATTGGGAGCGGGCTAGCAGATAAGGTTAGCCCTGAAATTCTTAATGAAAAATTGAAGGGCATGGAGCCCACACAACAGAGATTGCATAAATGATATGGCACGCGTATCATTTGTTGAACGAGGAACACTTCGGGGCCACAGAAAGAGGTGCTTGACACCTGAATAAAGTTGGGAATAGTCTCACGCTAAACACTTTCTAAAGGATTGAAGTTCCCTATTTGCGTCAGCGATTTGATTTCGAGTAGATAATTAATATCGGATTTATCCAATGAAAATGAAGGTGGCCACTGGGCGAGAGGCTTCGAAATAAACGTAAGATCTCGCAAAATTGATTCAGGGTCAATCCACGTGAGGCAATATCAACAGGATTGACCGAAGTGAGAACATATGACCAACACATTTGTTGGGTAAGTTGTTGAACGGCTACAACGTGATTGGCTACATAAACTTTCAGTAAATGTGGAGGAGTGTTTAGCCAATATAAAACGATGACTTGACGAGCTTACTCAGAAGCAGTGCTCCACAAGGTTCTAAGCGGATGGACGTCCAAAATTTGAAAAATATCTGGAGGTACAGGGTCATTCCAACCTGAATGATCCAACCCTTATTTTTGCAGGATGCCTTTTAAAGTGAAAGTAATAAGCCTAACGGATCAGAAACTCCTGTCACATGGCAGGAGTAGAGTGCGTTTGGTTAAAACATTTTCAAACACTTTAATTTGAAGCAGAAAAAACTACCTGTGGTAGGGTCCCAAAGCAGCCCAACTATTTAAAGCCAGTCTCTGTTTCGAACAAGAAAGGAGTTTTGTGTGGCTACCGGAAGATTAGCTAAAACGGATCGCTGCTGTTCCATTCTCGCAATTTGAAACCTACCCTACTCATGAGATTTTGCAGTTGAAGCAATGAAGTTTTGCGTTGTTCGGTAGATGAAGCGCCGATAATAATGCCATCAACATAAGTGTTGTGTAATAAGGCTTGAGAAGCCATGGGAAAATTATCGTCTTCGTCAATAACTAATTGTTTTCAACACAGTTGTGCAAGAAATGCTGAGGGAACTAGAACGTACGTGACGGTATTAAGTTCTTACCCGACGACGTCGGATTGGGAAGATTTTTGGGTCAGTAAAAGATATGCTGATGGACCGATCTTCCGGACGTACTAGAATTTGTCGATACATCTGGCTTATGTCAGAACATAAGATTATCGCATTAAAACGAAAGGAATAAAGAATGTCAGAAATGTCGTTCTGTAATTTGGGGCCGGCCAATAATAGTGAAGTAAATGAAGTTTTATTGTAACCGAGTCCGATGCATTAAAGACCACACGTAATTTGATGGACGTATTAGTGTCCTTGGTGACACAATGATGTATAACGATGTAGCTTGATGAGCTAGTAGCCGCTGACATGTGTTGCAGTGCAATGTATTCGTTCATTAAATTTTCAAGACATTTTGACACTCTTTTTTTGCAAACTGGTGAAGGAGGCGAGTGAACGTTCCTTGTTGAAAACGGCAGGGAGGCTGCTCGGACGAAACAGACGAGCGACAATGTATCGATCCGTTGAATCGCGCTAGATAGAAACAGAAACTTCAGTTAACCAAAAATGTTGAAGCTGAGTGCTGATATGGACAGTACAGAAGTGAAATGGGTTAAGTAGGGGGGTTGTCCTCAACAGGACCGATAATTAACCACCCAAAAATATTTTTAATAGCGGAAGAAAATCCCTGAATGAGTTGTGAATCCGTACAGGATAATATTGAGAGGAATAAATCAGCCCCTATTAGAAAATCCACGGGGGATGATCTCCAAAATTGGCTATCAGCCAGTGAAGCGAAGCGACTGATGACTTCGTTAGACAATTCGATTGAAGGCTAATATAATGAAATTGTAGACATGACATAGGCTGTTGTAGAAACCTTTATGTCAGAATATTTGGACGTCAAAACACACGAAACCGTACCGTGACAGGAGATTTCCACAGGGTCAATATCCGAAAATTGAGTTGAAGTGGGTTTAATGGGTAAACCTAGAGCACGACAACATGCTAATGAAATGGTTGACACTTGGAAGCCAGGGTTCACAAGTGCTCGAACGGAAAAATAGTTACCACTAGGGGTATGAATTAAAGTTTGAGCGGTGCCCAGTAAGACCCCTTGAGGAGACGTACTCGATTTGTTCGAAACAAAGGCTTTAGCTGCCAATATGACCGGTGGTTGAACTCCTGGATGGAGGCTTGTATGATGTTGGTTTGAATCACACTTGGGACATACATTTCTTGAAGCACATTGCGTTTTTAAATGAGAACCCAAACAGTTGAAATACCGATTGATTGATTATACATAGCGATATTTATCGGACATTTCCATTTTTAAATACGATGAACAATTTGCGAGCTTATGTTGCATTTTCAGATTTGTATGGTGTGCTTTGACGAAGAATATTTGTTCAATGAGATGCGTTTATTGAGAATGATTTGGGCTTGCTTGATTTTGAAAACGTTGGTTTGCTGGTGCGAGTAGTGAGTGATTGCAATTCTAAAGAACGAAGTTGGTTTGTAACAAAAGTGATAAAGTCAGTATATGCCGGGATTTCTTTGACTGAATTTAGCGTCAAGATTATTTAATGTTAGATTGAAAAAAATAAAATCAATCAATTCTGGAAGATTCATGGAACGAATAGATTTTACAGCGGATTCATGATTGGTGAGAAATAAATTTAAGTTATTTAAGTTCGACAGATATGTTGTCTTGTATTCTAGAATTTTTTGCAAATAAAAACTAGCTATACCCCTTTTATTGTTGTATCGAAAACGCAACGCTTCGTAAGCCAAAGGATCTTGTCTGGTCATTCATCAATTCTTGCTGGTCAAGGAGAAACCGGAAATGACAGCTGCTACATCGCCCTTAACGAAGTTTTTAAAACTTCGATAAAGATAGAAATAACAGCTCACAAGTTATGAACGTGGAATCACAAATGGAAAAACACATCACTTTTGAATCAAGAAATTATGAAAATAAAAATTAATACGATAAAAAAACACTTTCATTGAATTGAATTAATGTTGGAGAAAAGGTGTTTCTCCAACGAAAGTAAAAGAATAAAATCTTGAAATAAACTTGAAATTCACTTTAGAAAATGGCGTTGAGACCATGTGTTTCAAGCCAACAAAAATGGAAATTGTAAATGAACATGTAAGCTTTAGGCTCAGCTTGTGTTTATATTTTCATTGGAATCTAAATATCATTTTCTTCGCTATACTGATGGAGCTCTTCTATGAGTTCAGTCAGTTTATGATGTTGAACTGTGTACTTTCTTTTCTCACTACGTTTAGTGCCTTTTGGTAGGCAAATCTTAAAAAATAGTCTAAAAAAATTATGTTATTAATACATTTAAAAAAAAGTTAAAATTTCAAAATTGAATGAATTCTCAATCATTTGTAAAAGGAATGTAATAAATAAAATAATTTTATTATATTGGCCGTTGAATAGCTTATACAGTTTCTTCTATTTCTAAAGTTCAATATTCCGCCAAGAAATGAGTTAACATGAATAACAACTTTTATATCGATTACTACGTCTTACGAATCAGAAGGTTCATGTAAGTAAGGTATAATGTTAGCTGCTATAGATTATAATAATCAAAAATGTCTTTTTTGTTGATAGTTTGTTCAGATTCAGAAATGTATGCTTCGTTCAAATACACCGACAAAAAAATTTTAAATACTGATTAAGACGTCATTGCTTTTTACCGCCCGTGTGAATATTATATATTTAAACGAGCAATTCTTGTATTCATATATAAATATATATCAACGATCTCGGAAATGGCTGCAACGATTTTCATGAAAACGGATATGCAAGGGTTTTTTGGGGCGAAAATTCGATCTAGCTAGGTTTCATTTAGAAAAAACGTGGTTTTGGCTATGTTTTCCAGAAAAACTGAAATATTGACTGTAAAATATGACTCTTCATGACATCTCTTGGTGTCAATCGTAGTTAACGAAATAAAGTACATTAGCGGGACATTGAAATTGGTATTTGTGTGGAGACCTTTTAAACAGTTATTATATTAGTGATAAAACTTCTGTCTTTTAATATTTTGTTTTGCAGATTCTAGCTGCCTTAAGATTTAACGCCACTGGCTTTTTTCAACGGCCAGTGGGTGAACAATGGGGAATTAACATGAGTTAGTCATCCATTATTCAATCTATTCATCGTATAAAATTTTTTTTGAAGATATGTGATCCCGACCGATGCATATTAAATGTAAATGCATTCCCTGGCGCACGGCACGACGCACACATTTGGTCTGCACCGGCAGCACGTCTAGTAATGGAACGAGTCTGCAACAAAGGTGAAAGGAGGATATATCTCCTTAGTATGTAGTTTCCAATTAGATTGGTTATCTCAAATCAACTTCATGTATTTATTTTTTCTTTATAGGTGATTCGGGGTAATCACTAGAGCCTTGGCTACTTACCCCATTACCAAATGCACCTGCAGGCACCCCACGACGTGTATATCACGATGCACTGATGAGTTCCCGCAATATAATCGAAAGGACGTTTGGGACATTGAAAACCGTCTGAAACGCGTGTGCCGTGCTCCATAATATGTGTCGGGCACATAACTTAATATTTAACGATATTGAAGATGGTGGTGAAGCAGCACAGCCTCCCGTACAACAACCTCCTCTCCCGGAAGAATTCTCACGCCCTCATGCTGTGGCAGTGCGATTGCAAAATAGAATAATTGTGGAGAGATGGGGGGGGGTAGTTTAATTATATTTTTTTTATAATAAAAATTGCTATGGTCTCATGATATTCGTCTAATCACTCGATAGTAAATTCAGTTTCATGATTCTCGTGTATTTTGTAGAAATTGCATTTTTACGTATAATACACCATATTTTATAATATTCGGCGGGTGCGAATACAATAACTCTCTGTAGGTAAGGGGAATTGTTTAGTAACATTCGTTATAAAAACATTCGTTTTCGGTTCTATTAGTTAATAAAATTAATTCTTATTTTCGACTTTCGATTCAAAACTCAACCTTAATATAATTCCATTGTACATATATATTTAAATAATTAAATAAATTCCTCTAAATATTATAAATAACTCTGCATTGAGGATAATTACTGGAGCTTACCGGACAACTCCGATAGAAAGTATCTACGCAGAATTGGGAAAACCGAATCTAGCCGAAAGAAGAACATTTCTGTTGTTGAAAATATGTATCAAAATCCACGAAAGAAAAAATGAAATATTAAAGCGTTTCCTCAAAGCTCCTCTCATACTCAAACACATCTTTGATAATAAAAAATCCCTTCCTAAACCAACTGCCTTATACCAAAATCTTACACTAGAAAACTTAAATACAAACCTCAATCTAACCGACCACATAGTTCCTAAAAATACAATCCACATCTACTACCACCATGGCAACGACTAATAATTAATGTAGATCTTACATTAAATGAAAATACGAAATCATCCGATTCTTTGAGCACACTAAAAGCGATTCAAAATGAAAATACACAAAAATCACTTATACAAACCATACACCAGAAAATTTATACCCTCACTCAAACATACCATTTAACAATCACACTACAATGGGTACTGTGGTGCGGATGGTTTGAATGATCGATAAATTGTACTTATCAATCTTTTACCATTCGAAAAATCAGGAAAACTGACACCAGTACTTTAATTATTTCTTTTGTGAAAGTACACACAAATATTAATTAGACTTGTTTTAAATATATTTACAATAAATAATTTTATTCGACGAAATGTTACAATATGGTTGAACGTGACTTTACGATACAAAGTTCTGATTTTATGAAATAATTGACATAGTATTTATACAAAAATTTTAGTGTGTCCATAATTAAAAAATGACGTACTATTTTTATAAATTAAATAGAAAATGCTGACTTAAAAATAAGCAGTTTTTTAAATATTAAATACACGAGTATTTAATAAAATGTTATTACGAAATGTTTTATTGGAATGTGAAGCAATATCCGATCGGGTCATCGTATTCTAAATTATAATTATATTTTGGAAATTTTGAGAATAATATTAGGGAAATGGTTGATGGCTTTATATTTGAAGGGCACAACATCTCTCTCTTCTTAAAGTGATTTATACCCTGAAAGGTGTTAAATCATGAGGCTGTAGACGTTTTCTTCTCTGGCGGGTTGGTTTGTTATTGTGGCTGGATTGTGGCTCGATTTCAGCTTGTTGGGTTTCTTCTTCGCGTTTCGTGAAATGGACGGCAGGTGTAGTTTCACTGCTACTCAAACAGGAGATTTTGGACCATCCAAATTGTAGATAATTATATATTATGGGTAAACATCCACACTTAAAGCAAACATATATAATAATCAGTGTGATCGTTAATGCAATTGTGAATTTAAGCGTAAACCAATTGGATGTTGGAAAATATTTTCCCAAGAATTCGACATGGTCGTGTATTTCTTTATCCAATTGCTGATCCAGGCTTTGCAAATGATGAAGTTGTTCGTAAATTGTTCTAAGTTTGAAAAATGTAGTTGAGTAGGTGTTATATTTTTAATTATTTCGGATATGTTCCTGCATTCTCCACAGTAGCTGATATTGATGTCTGGTATGAAATCACTTAATGGATAAGTCTTTTTAACCTTTAAGGGTTTTAATTCGACGTGATTTGTAAATCCATAGCAATTTTTATTGATTGTAATTTTGGTGATGCTTGTTCCAAGTTCGAATTGTTTTATGGTGTTGTTACAATTAACCGTTAAGCCGATTGGATTTGAGGTTGAAACCATCCATTGATTAGAGTGTATTTGCTGCCAAATTTCGAGGGTAGCATAATACTTTAAAACTTCACATTCTTTTGGGATTTGATGAGTTGTTACGGTGAAAAGTTTGGATTCGCATTCTTCGTTGTTGTCGATGTATTTTGTGCCTTCTCTGCATATGAACTTTTGCTCTTGATATTCCTTGCAACTGTTAAGTGTTGTATCCAATATTTGTCGCCTACGATTTTTGCTTGTTAACAGGAAGGGTTTTTTTAATTTGATGGTTTGGTAAAAGTTTTTAACGATGGGATCAGATATAGGTAGGGAGTAAATCTGGTAGATATCATATTCGTTAAGGTCTACTAGTGGTATTTTTATTTCGATTACCAAGGTTTGTTTTAAGTTGTAGGGAGTGTCCATGTCCATGGTTTTGTAATAGAACTCTATGTTTGTATACGTTGGTGCAAAAGGTAAATTTAAATTTGTTGCCTTTTTTAATTCGTCTAATAAAGTTCTTGGAGGTAAAATGTCAAAATTAACAAGATTGTGGCGTGATAGTGTTATGGATCTTTCGAATTTGTCGAGTTCGTTATGGAGCAATGATAACAATTCCTTTAATAGAATTTCTAATTGGTTTGTATTTACGTCTTCGTTAAGTATTCGTACTTTGTCAATTTGTCTGTTTGTGATATTACTTCGTTAAGTTTGTTCTCTAAAATTTTTATCTGCCCAGTGAGTTTTGTTGTGTTGTTTTAAACTATCGGTTATTATTCTTGCTTGATTTTGAATAATCTTGTTCACATCATTCTGTTCCGTTACTAGTTTATTTACATTTTCGAATAAAAAGTCTGTGTCTGTCGCGTCTGGATTTCTCGTTAATTTATGCCAGATATTTCCTATACCGTCGAACCATCCATGTTCGTATTTAATCGTACGCTTGACTCTTTTAGTATTGAAATAACTTTCGGCTAGATCATTGGATCTACCCTTTAAATCTTTAAATTCTAAATTGTAAAATTCATAGGTGAGCTTACATTGCTCATGTATGGGGTTGCATTGTCCTTGAATGTTGTTAATGTTACATAGATTTTCAAATCCTTTGAGATATTGAGGTATGTTTTTGTTTATTCTGTCTATAAAACTAATATTGTATACGTGGATTAAGGCTAAGTAATTGTTAATGATTTTAGCTTCGCCTAGATGATAAAAGTATGTAGGGTTTTTTATTTGATCAGTCTGAACTTGTGCTAGGGCCTGGTTCGCTAGGATCAGGGTCGTCGCTAATATTAGAATCATCTGTAACAAAAGGTTTCAAGAATTTGTAATGTATCCATTTTTCAAATTTTTTCATTTTTATGAGAGCTACGTGTTTTTCGGGATATGTTTTAATTATTTCGTAGGGTCCTTGATAAAAACTTTTTAATTTTTTATCCTTGTCGTGCTTGTGAGCATGGGTATCGTATACGAGTATTTTCTGTCCGATTTCGAATTTTTTAGGTTTAGTATTTTTATCGTATTGGGCCTTGCTTTGCATTTTAGAGGTGTTTAAATTTTTTATTGCAATTTTTCTCATGTTTGCTATCTTTGTTTTTACATCAGTGGCAAGATGATTGTAAGTGGGTAAATTGGTTTTATCTTTTAAATGTTTCGCTTTTTCTCCAAACACTAACTCATATGGAGTAAATTTAGTATTTCTGTTTTCTGTAGTGTTATAAGCATAACACGCAAATTGTATGTAGTGATCCCAATCGTTAAGGTTTCCACTTACATAATTTCTTAAATAATTTTTTAATTCTTGGTGGCTTCGTTCTATACTTCCGTTACTTTCTGGGTTATATTGGGTAGTCTGTTTGTGTTTGATGTCAAGGATCTTATTTATTTCTTTAGCCAGCTTATTTACAAAGTTACTGCCGTTATCTGTCAATATGATTTGGGGAAATCCGTATTTGGTGCAGTGATCTAAAAATTTAATAGCTGTAAATTCAGCAGTGTTTTGTGGTAGCGGGTATGCATTTAAAAATTTTGTTAAATTATCTTGAATAGTCAAGATATATCGGTTTTCGGACTGTGTGATCGCAAATGGACCTACTATATCCATAGAAACCATTTCATTGAAAGAGGTGGGTGTTTCAGTGATCACCATAGGAGGTTTTTTAAATTTTGGCACTTTATTTATTTGGCATTGTGGACAAGCTTTTATATATTCCTCAACGTCTTTTGAAAGTGTTTTCCAAAAATATCTTTGTCTTAGTTTCTTTATTGTATTATGAACACCTTTGTGGCCGGAAACTAAATCGTCATGTGCCTGCTTGATTAAAGTTTTTCTTTCGTTTAGATCTCTTATAACAATTGTGCTTGTTCTTAGGATATTAACGTTGATGTCTAGTTCGTTAAAAAAGTAATTTAAAATTTTAGTCAAATTTTCTTCTGTTATGAGAACAGAGAGTTGCGATATGTCATAAATATAGACAGTTGGTGGTTTCGTAACAGATATCCATTGGTATAAACTATATAGTGAATCAAATAAATTTTCTTCTGTAATTTGTTCGAGAGCAGAATTTTTACATGGCATTATGTAATAATTTTTCTCATTAAAGTCAATTTTTTCTGTTTGGTTGAGAGTAAATTGATCAATAGCATCTAACATAGGTTCAATGAAATCGAAAAATTTATTATTTTGGGATTTATCTACCGAAAAGGGAAGTATGACGTTATCTAAATCTTCTATAGGTAAATTAGTTTGGTTATATTGTGTGGCCTCTGTTATATTTTCAGACCAACGTTTAAAATTGTCGTAAGTTTTTTCAGCTATTAGGTCTTGAATTACTAACACAGGTCTAGAAAGTGTGTCTGCGTTAGAATTCTTTTTTCCACTTTTGTATATGATTGTGTAATCGTATTCTTCTAATTTTAATCTCCATCGAACTAATTTTGAAGTGACATCCTTGCAATTTTTAAGCCATTCGAGGCTCTTATGGTCCGTCCTAATTATAAAGTGATTTCCATAGAGAAATGGCCGGAAATATCGAACCGAATCTATAACTCCTAACAATTCTTTCTCCGTCGTTGAGTAATTTTGTTCGGTTTTGCTTAACGTTCGACTATAATATGCAACAGGTAATTCGTCGTTGTCGTATTTTTGTGCTAATATTCCTCCGATTCCTATATTTGACGCATCTGTTGTAAGGATAAATTGTTTTGAAAAATCCGGGTATTTTAGTAAAGGTTCTTTTGTTAAAATATCCTTAAACGTTTTGAAACTTTGTTCACATTGTTGTGACCATTGAAATTCTATATTTTTGTGTAAAAGAGATGTTAAAGGCTTGGCTATTTTTGCAAAATCTTTGATAAATTTTCTATAATACCCAACTAAACCTAATAATGATTGAATATCCTTAACGTTTTTGGGTTGTTTTAAATTTTGTATGGCTTCAATTTTCTTTAAATTTGGTTTTATACCAAAGGGTGTTAAAATATGCCCTAAATATACGATATTTTGTTTTAAAAACTCGCACTTATCTGGTTGAATTTTTAAATTATATTTTGCTAAGTTTTTAGAACAATGTCTAAATTTTCATTATGTTGTGATAAAGTTTCGCCGAAAATGATAATGTCATCTATGTACACAAAACATTTGATGTTTAAAATATTTTTGAGTGCGATATTGATCATTCTTTGAAAAGTAGCTGGCGCATTACGAAGTCCAAAAGGCATTCGATTGAACTCATAATGGCCACCTGGTATTGAAAAAGCGGTTTTATGTTTATCTTCTTCTACGATTTCCACCTGGTGAAACCCCGTTTTTAAATCGACCGTACTGAAGTATTTTGCCTTGTTTAAATTATGTAAAATTTCATCTATGTTCGGCAAGGGATATTTGTCTTCGATAGTGACTTCGTTAAGTTTACGATAGTCAAAAACGACACGCCATTTTTTTCGTTTTTCCAATTTTCCTTTTTGGGTACTATCCAAATTGGCGCTGAAAATGGGGAGTGACTCTCGCGAATGATTCCTTCTTCTAACATCTTATTTATTTGTGACTTTATTTCTAATTCATGAACTTTAGGCAATCTATAATTTTTTGCATAGATAGGCGTTGGGTCAGTTATTTTTATGCTGTGTTTTAAACTATTAGTAAAAGTAAGTTTTTCGGTATCAGCTAAAAATACTTCCTCATTATTAAAACAAATGTTTTTTTTTGTGTTGCAGTAGTATCATTTAAATGACTCAATCGTAAGTTGTTGTCTATAAATTTTATTTTGTCTACGTTGACATTTTTATTTGATTCAAACAAATTGCATTTTTAAAATTAATTATATTGTTTTTTGTATCTATATTAGCATGGTAATGATTTAAAAAATCTATTCCTAATACCCCGTCAGTAACAAGATTAAAGGTATTGTCGACTACTTGGAAAGAATAAGGGAAATGAAATTTATCGCGAATTAAGTGCAATGTCGTATTTCCTTTAGTGTATTGCACTGTATTCTCTATTCCTAATAGAGGTAATTTTCCTAACGTGTTAATATTGTTGGCGAATTGTTCCTTGATAAGGGAAACACTAGCACCAGTATCAATTAGAAAATGAACAATTTTGATTCCCATTTTTAAAGATTAACTTTGTAAGTTTAGAGGAAGAATTGGAAAGTTGCATTCTTCCGTTTGAAGTGGTTGAGCCGTAATATTCTGTGCGGGATCCATCTCTGAGGCTTCCAGAGTGGATTTTTGGTAGTTTAAAGAATGATTATAAAGAGATTCTGGATGGTTTATTTGGTTTTGTCTCGCAGGGAGAGTTGTTTTAAGACCATCGATTCGTTTTTTCTTGAAGCATTCTTCAATTGTATGCCCTTTAAATTTACAAAATCCGCAAACTTTTGGATTTTGGATAGAAGTTGATGTTTGCATTGGTTTTGTACTATTTGCTCTCTTCCTACAATCCTTAGTATTATGACCTTGGAGACGACAGAATGAACAGTATCTATCATTGACATTTCTTAACATATTTAATTCTCGTAATCGATTTTCGTATTGTTGGGCTATAGGAAGAATCTCGTCTATCGAATTGAATTCTCTACCCATTAAGTGAATCGAAATTTGAGAATAAAGGTTAATTAAAAATTTACTTGCAATATTTTTTTCGATGTAGTGCTTTACAACAGTATACGAAATAGGTTCTTTTTCTCGAGATAATTTTAATTGTTCCATCCGTAAAAGGTTAAATTTTTCGAAGTAACTTGATACGGATTCTGAACTATTTTGTTTTGTGTTTGTAATGTCTACATCTATTAAGTATTGCGTTCTAGTTGTTTGAAATTTTCTTTTAATAGTTTTTACTATGCATTCTAATGAAATCTCAACTATTTCGTCTTGGATGTCAATAGGTAATTTATTAAAAGCATACATCAATATCTCAGTATGTAAGTAAGGAGGTGCTGCTTTTAAGGTATTTCCCAATTGTGAGCAGAAATGTAAGCTCCCGTTATCTGTTCTTTGAAATGAATCGATCCACGACGTATAGTTAAAATTTGGCGTTCTGTTATTGTTGTAGTTGGAACAAAGTGATGTTTGAGAATCTATATCGTCAGTCATGTTTGTGTTTATTGTACATGTATTTCGTTCGTAACTCATCGCAAAAAGATGTTGATAAATAATTTGTTCAAGGAATAAACAAGCAAAAATCAAAAATGAAAAATTAGATTCAACACTTACAGTTTTTGATGAGCTGATTGAAGTTTTTCGAATGGTTTTGCGAGCGGATTTGGCGAGTTCGTATCGTCGATACAATGTTGATTGATGCTTATGTTGATTCTGACCTTTTGATTCCTGCAGCTGATATCAAAAAAAAAAACCAGAAACCAATATCGATGACCAATTGTTGTATCTTCACTTCTGACACCAATTTGTGGTGCGGATGGTTTGAATGATCGATAAATTGTACTTATCAATCTTTTACCATTCGAAAAATCAGGAAAACTGACACCAGTACTTTAATTATTTCTTTTGTGAAAGTACACACAAATATTAATTAGACTTGTTTTAAATATATTTACAATAAATAATTTTATTCGACGAAATGTTACAATATGGTTGAACGTGACTTTACGATACAAAGTTCTGATTTTATGAAATAATTGACATAGTATTTATACAAAAATTTTAGTGTGTCCATAATTAAAAAATGACGTACTATTTTTATAAATTAAATAGAAAATGCTGACTTAAAAATAAGCAGTTTTTTAAATATTAAATACACGAGTATTTAATAAAATGTTATTACGAAATGTTTTATTGGAATGTGAAGCAATATCCGATCGGGTCATCGTATTCTAAATTATAATTATATTTTGGAAATTTTGAGAATAATATTAGGGAAATGGTTGATGGCCTTATATTTGAAGGGCACAACAGTACCAAGCCACATTAATATTCCAGGAATCGAACTAGCAGACAAAGCAGCCAAAGACGCTCACTATGATGGAACACCCCTCAAAACAACTATAAGCCAAGATTCCATAAAAGCGATAAAGCTACTCTTTAAAGAAAAACGCGATCAACAATGGTCTCGAATCACACAAAATAAACTTAAAACGCAACATTAAAGAAAATACAACCGAATGGTGAACAAGTTGTCAAAACAAAAGACAATATGAAATAGTACTTGCACGTTTAAGGATCGGACATACAAAAATTACACACTCATAAATTCCAAATAAAACTCCTCAACCGCTATGTGAACAATGTCAAGAACCAGTTACAGTGAACCATATTCTAATAAGATGTAGAAAACTAGAACATATTCGAACCAAAACAAACTTCCCTGATATGATTGCTATTGCACTCGGAGATGACCAGGACACCATCAAGACACTATTCTCGTTCCTCCAGAAAACAGGATTACTGAACCAAATATTAAAATTAAAACTAAAATAAAATCAACACTTTTATATATATATATATTATTAATTTTACTATACATTATCATAACTAAACATACTTCACTATACCTACTTATTTAACTTATTTAGTAATTACATTTATATATTATTTGTATATATTATTTAATGTTTTATCTATGACTGTGTAAATGACTTAGATGTTAGAAACACAATATAATTTAAAAAAAATTAAATAAAAAAAAATATTTTTCAAATTTGTTTTTTTTGTTTTTTTTTTTTTTTTTTTTTTCAATCAACCTACACCAAATTAAATTCAGAGTTGTGATAACTATAGAATTCTCACAATTATATGGAACTTCAAACTGAAATTGAAGAAATTTAAATTATATCGTAGATTATTCTTCGAACATGTCAATTTTATTATGTTAGTAGGCAGAATACAATTTTCATGTAACAGATTCTATAGAAAATAAGTAAAATGCTATTTTAATCTATCATTATAGTAGTAATTAACAGACAGGATAAATTAAATTTAAAATAATCTCAAAAGTTACAACGTTCCAAGATAACGGTTTTTAACGTGTGTTAACTTTGTTTATATTGTTTCTCCCGTAATTTTTAAATTGTATTTATTATTCAATGATTTTTTGACGTTTATTGTTCGTTAGAATTATCAGATCTCAACAATCGAAAAGAAATTAAAGCGCATGTTTAATCCGAATTAATAGGATTTTTGATTTCGTTCTTGCATAAAATTCTACTAGTTATAAAAACATTGAAACCGATTCGTTAAATTAAGATTTCTTTTTAAATTTTGCAGTTCAATGAATGTTTTCGCTGATGATAATAGCATAAACCCGGAATGGAAATACTTACCTGTATTTAGGTTATAACTAACTAAAAAAATAAGAATACACATTTATTTAATTTAATTAAAAACTTTAATAATAAAAATATGTACATTTAAATAAATATTAAGAAACTAACAGTGTTAATTATTTAAACAAGTATCATAGGAATTAAGTATCAGAGTATTATTGAAGCAAATTACCATAGCATAGTAATATTGAATTTAAAGTGTTTACGGGCAGACTTGTGAATACATATCGAATACTTTTTTTAATGATTTCTTCCTTGCTAAGAAATCTTCCTTGTTAGATGTTTTTCAAATTAACTTTTAAATCTTCCACGATGAATAGATGAAATTGGATAGTTGGAAATGGATATCATTCGGAGAAATACATTTTGTCATAGTGATTTATATTCTTCTAACTTAAGTCTTAATTTTAAGACAGGCTTTCTTATCTTTTTTAAATTTTAGAGCCGCTTCAGCTTGCATTTATTTGGCTTCTGCCAACACCTAAGAGTTTACGAAAAATATTATCATTAGTAGTATATATCACCATATAGTATTTATCACCTTGGCCTATAGGGCCCTTAATAAATTAATTTAAAATTATATAATTCTACCACGGGCTAGGGATGTACTAGGGTAGAATCTGGGAAACTACATGAGGATGAGGTATTGTCTATGTCCATTATAGATACCACGGTCGGTTTTGTTTCTAAAACCGTGGTATCTCCTGTCACTAATCGTAATTGCAAATCCTGTCAATAATATACAATTAAAAAATCAATTAATTTAAGAGAAAAAGATTTAGTAACCTCATCTTCGGGAATGTTATCGGGCACAATAGAGTTACCCTTCCACCTCATTGTGCCCGATAATTCCCAAAACTTTATCCTCTACATTCGTCATGGAGCTGTTTACACCCAGCTCCATGTTCCCCGTTGCAGCTTCGACTATTTTGAGGTCTCTGTAGATTGCCCTTTGTAGATACTCTACATTTCATGCCTTTCCATACCTAAAATACCAAACTATTAAGTGTTTTCGTAAATATAAAGATTTAATTGTTATAAAAAATTGAATTAACATTAACTTTTTGCCACTGTTAGCAGCGTTACCGATTCCTGCCACTCTCTAGCTAACTGGAGCTTTCCATCGGGCGTAAAAATTTTTCTTTCAGCTAACCCTTTATTTGCAATTAAAAAGTCAATCACACGGGAAAGTTACAGCTCCATTGCGTGAGCAGCCCTCTTTTTTTTTTTTCTACAGAAATTAAAAAATTTCGTGGAATTAGTTACAGTAATGCAAAAGTTTAACATTTATAAAATACTGTGCAGTTGCACAACTGTTATATTCCATATCCATATTAAAAAATTGACAAAAAATAAAATAATATAAAACTTAAAACCGGATATATGTACACTTAAAACTAAGGAAAATCTTAACTAATACTATAACACACAAACACACGAAACAAAATTAAATTAATATCTAGAAAAAGTTTGATAAAAATATAAAGTTTTGAAAAGTTTAATAAAAAAACACGCAACACACGAAAAAAATAAATTAAAATAATCAGGCGAGCGAAGCGAGCCTCTACAAGGTTAAATGTAACTTTTTGGTGGTAAACTTTACAAAAAAATACAAAAGATTTAGACATGAAATTAAATGTTGTAGTTCCATATTTATGTGTAGATGTGTTATCAACCATTATTTTTAGAAAAAATTATATAGATAATATAAAACAATAGTATTTTTTATTTATTACATATGCAGAGACAGTGGTACCATCTGTGAGCTACTATCTAATACTAATATATAATTGGCTGCATTTAATATTAATTTTATTTGAGTGGCCATCTGTAGATTCTTTCAAGTATTAAATAAAGTCATAATGGAAAATACAAAAAACGTGATAACATAACATAAGCAATTAATTTTTGCAGTTCTACAGTAGAATTACTTAAAAAATTAAGTGATATGAATACAAGAAATGAAAAATTTTTTATCATAGTTATTATAATTTTAAAGTTATTTATTAATTAATTATAATTTTAGCAATAAAATGCCACGACGTCGTACGGTGACGGGTCGTAATGAGCGTGATCGTAATCGATCATTAATGCGTGATAATCGAAAACGACGAAAACAAGATAAAAAAAGAATTATATCTTTATCGAGATGATATTAATTTTAA
Source organism: Chrysoperla carnea (assembly GCF_905475395.1). Classification (NCBI taxonomy): domain Eukaryota; kingdom Metazoa; phylum Arthropoda; class Insecta; order Neuroptera; family Chrysopidae; genus Chrysoperla; species Chrysoperla carnea. Next base: position 12,433,761 of record NC_058342.1, read on the forward strand.
AATTAATATCAGTATGCAGAAAATTTTGAGATTGCTCAAAAGAATTTGAATTTTGAAGTATGCAATGTATGTCACCGTCGTTGATTTGATTTATAAGTTAATAAAGATGGGTTTTGTTGTATCTGTCATAAATTTAAAATAAAAAATGAATTGAATATTTTCACAGCGGATAATAACATGGATCATGGTTTACAACCTGATGTTTTAAAGAAATTAACGTTTAATGAGGAACAACTCAATAGAAAATATTTGTCAATAATTGAAGCATAATTTTCTTTTAGAAATATTTATTTTATATGATACCATTCGCGAGCCATTACAAAGTTATACTTTTAGCTAGTATATAAAAAAGTTTGAAAAAAAATATAAAGTATGAAAAGTTTTAAAAATATAAACATTAAAATATTCAATAGAAAAACACACACGAAAAAATTAAATTAAATATTTAAAAAAGTATTAAAACGGCAATAAAAAATGGTTGTTACAAAGGGCGCGACGGTATGTTGTTAAATAAAGTATTTGTTGATGTTGATATACATAGCTTACATGTGAATTTTGCTATTCTAGTAACTTCTGTTGGTTTGTAACAAAATAATTCTTTATACATATAGAAGTCTGTGAATAAAGCCGATAAGAAAAATTAACGCTTTATTCGCTAACATAGAGTGTTACTGAATCACCATGACGTTAGTGCAAGCGCCAATAAACGATGAGTATCATTTTTGTGATAATTATTACTGGGTCGAAAACCATCATTTCATGCTAACTTTATAGTGCTCTGTAGCGCTATTTACAAACATTCGTGATAATTATCACAAAAATGATACTTATCGTTTTTTGGCGCTTGCACTAACGACTTAGTGATTCACAAACACTCTATGTTAGCGAAAAAAACGTTAATTTTCTTATCGACTTTATTCACAGACTTCTATATGTATTAAGAAATTATTAAATAAAATTTAGTTACTTTTTGTTACAAACCAACAAAAATTACTATAAAAACTAAATTCACATGTAACTAAACTATATGTCAAATACCTAATAAAAAAATAATTTAATAATGATAATTTTTAAAATATACTATTTTTATTTTTAATAATCATTAAATTTCGTGTTTTTGTGAAAAAAGTATTTGAATTATAAAAAACAAAATACGTATTTTCAAAATAAAATATTTTTTTGCTTTTTATTTTTTGATAAACATTTATAATATAAATAATAATTAATATTATATTTTTAAGTAAAAGACTTAAATAAAACCAGTTCTTCAAACATTTTATCCCTCATTTTTCTTCGATGAGGCTTCAGAATCATACCTCCAAAAGAAAAGAGTCGTTCCACAGGGGCTGAACTCGGCAAACTAGTGTTATATTTCAAAAATATTTTTCGTGTTGTAGGGTAACTATTCAAGCTCTTTAAGCTAATATCTTTATTATTTAGGTATTGCAGTGTTTCTAAGTCAGCGGTGCTGACAGTAGACCCCGTATTTTCACCATCACTTACAATAGAAGAAACAGAATCCTCTAAAAACATATAATAATATTCATCTCTTGATTTTTTTTAAATATCAATTTCAGTAGCGCCTAAAGCTTCCGACTTTTGCTTTTCAGTTCGATTAATTTTTCGTGTTTCAACCAAGATCAGTTCTTTTACATATCCCCTTCGCTTTTTTGGTACCCATTTTATTTTAAAGAACAGGTGTGATACTCTGAGGCTAACATTGTAAAATTTGTTACTGGCTCCAGCTGCAAAAACCTTTTTAAAACGTCTATTCAGGTTTTCTTCAATTACATGAAGGAGAGAAATGCAGTATTTTAGATTTTCTGACTTGAGACCTTTGATGATATGTTGAATTCTTATTGATTCGGGTAGAAGACAACCATAATAAATATCTTTTTCCCCTTGCAGGCTTTGAATAGCTTCTGCTATAGGCTTTGAGCAGTCTACATATTCACTTAAAAAGTGAATTTCATTTTCCTTCAACGGTGGTAATTTTAACATTTTCATGGTTTCACTAAGGCGGTTCTGCACGGCTAAAAGTTCTTGTATAGAATTATAATAAGAGTTCCACCGAGTTACGCATGGAAAAGTTGGTGACTTTCCTGTCAGCTACAAATATGTTTCACTTGCTTTTGGTGATCTACAACATAAATTCCAAAGAGCTTGGCACTTTGCTAAAGCCACATCATGTATTTTCTTATACAAAAACTTTTTTATTGTTGCTTGTTTGAAATCTGCACTTGCGATCAAATGTAAAGTGTGTGTAACACATCATGCCCGGGCAGAAGACAATAACTTTAATTTCTGCTAAAGCATCTGGAAAAGCTTGTAGTACTAGTAGTGAATCATCATATTCATTAATTTCATTAAGCTCGTCTCCACACCATGTAAAACAAGTTCATTTTCAACTGTTTCGAAATCTCACTTTCCAAATACATCAAAAGCTTTAACCATATTCGAACCATTATCTGTAACTGTTTAAACAATTTTTGATAGTTTCAGGTCGTGAGCTGAATGTATATCAGCTATCAACTCTGCAACTTTGTCATACGTGTGAACCCCTTTAAACCTTCTGCAAGCAATGGCAGCACTTTTTCTCTCAAAAGTTTCACTCTCGATCCAGTGGACTGTAACTCCTAAATAGCTCCTTCTGGAAGAGGACCAAATATCAGCTGTACTGCACGCAAATTCAACAGCATTCAAATCGGTCTTAATTTTTGTCTTGTATTCATCGTACTCTTCACTAGTTTTAGTTTTAGCTGTACGACGGCACATAACTACTGGAGGTTTTGTTAGTTGCTTTGCACCTGTTATCAAAGCTCTAAAAGCCTTTGACTGCATTATTGATACTGGTGCCATGGTTTCAACAATAAATTGTACAATCAACTTGTCCAAATTCACAGACCTTGAACCAGTTGCAATATTTGTAAGAGAAAGAGTAGGCTGTTTTTTTTTTACATATTATTGCTGATTCTGAACCCCTGTCACTATTAATCTCATTAAGTTTTCTTTTTTTAAGGGTTGTATTTTTAACTTTTTCATAATCCTGCAATTCATCTGTGTGTTTCCTCTGTAATCAAACAAAAAAGGAAATTAGTTACAGTTAGTGTATTTAAAATAATAAAATTTCACGAAATTCATTTTCTCATGACAATAATCTTAATGAAATAGAAATGTATCATTAAATTTATCTCCTATACAAAATATGCATCTGTATATAAAAAAAAAAAAAAAAAAACTTGCCTTTATATACTTCAAGAAATTCGCAGTAGAAGAAAAACTACCCCTTATAACTTTGGAACAAACATTGCATGTTGCAGATATGTTCACATCACTTCTATCGACTTGTTTAATATCTTCAAAACAATGCTTCAAAAAAGCGGCGCGGTGTAGTCAAATTGTTTTCTTTACCCCTGAATGCCCAAAAGAAATTGTGTTAGGTTGGGTTAAGAAAGAAATATGAAATTTTAAGAAGGTGACAGTGACCGAACACTATGATACGAATTAAACTTATAAATTTAGTCAGAACCAAGAATTTAGTAATCCAAGTTAATAATAATAGCCACGTGCACTTTCAACATTCTTGATGAACCGCATAATACTGATGGCGGTCTGTGTTCGTTGAGCAAAATACCTTGTGAGAAAGGTCTCGCTGATTGGCTGGCATGATTGATAATCCCCAGAGAATTTTACCACCTCAATTTTGGGTAACATGTGTCGAGATGCATAAGAAAAAGATTCCATAGAAGTATCAGTTAATGTTGTTACATCAAACGGATTAGCTGCAGTAATCGTAGCTAAAAGTTCCAACCTCATTGCTTTATTTGTCATGTAGGTTTCCTGACCGATAATGTAATAGTTCTGCTCGATGAAAGAATATTCGTTGTAGAGACTTTAAACATACTTTTAACAAAAATAGTATTCATTATTTTAATGGCGCATTTGTTTCTTTTATCGACGGAAAATTTATAAAATTAAAATTAAATCTATTTTTTAAATTTTAAATATATTTATTTTTAATTTTATCAAGCTGCTCTGATAAGAGCATCTTTATTCAAAAATGCGAATTTTTTCTACTATCAAACGCGACTACCATCATTTGATTGTTTTAAATTTAAGATAGAGTTTATGATATATCTTAATTATGAAATAGAAACGAGTAAACAAATCGTATGCTCAGAAATTAAAGTCATTATTAAACAACAGTTAATAACATATGCATTTTCTTAGAGAATTATAAAAAAAATCCAATTGTATTTGAAAATTCAAACTAGCTCTTGGTAAGTAAGTTACCTTCTAACTGAGCTTTCTTGGCAGCCGAAATTACAGAGAAGCTATGTGCCATTGACTCCATACAATCACTGAAACGATTTAATTTAGGTATCGTTTCTTCATGCTTGTTGATGTTATCAGCGTCTTGTTTGAGACGTCGATCTACTGATAATTTCCTCCAAGAGGAACATTTTGTTTGCTTGGGTCGTGTTTCGGCAACCTGGATGTCTATTTGAATAAAAATATTATATAAGGATGTGCGAGCACTTTTTTTGGACAGCCAGTAATAAGTTGGACTAAGATAGAAAATATTTGTTATTCACTTTATCACATTTGTTACTCATTATATTCATTTTATGGCATTGTTTCTGGATTAACAGTTAAATTTTAATTTAATTTATATTAGGCTTTTGGTGGTACTATATTATAATAAATAGTTAAAATAATAAAAAATAATTTTATTATTAGTGTATGACTACAAGTTTTTTTATTTGATCTCAAAAGATCTCAATCTAAATGTATATTTTTTAAAAGTGCCAACACAGTTTGTATATGGATAAAATGATTATTTATTAATTTTGAGTAAACTATTATATCATAATAATAAATGACAACACATTTTCCTATTAAGTCGGAAAACTCTCTTATAAGTAAGCGGCAAAGCGCCTGTGAGGAAATCGACATCCTAAATGGAATAACATTAAATCGGTAAGTACCAAATTGCGTTACAACAGTCGTATAGTCTTTACTTGATTCAGCCAAATTTATTTGATAAAACGACTTTGAAAGATCCATTAGCGAAAATATTGTGGCTCCACCCAAAATAGCAAAAATATGGTTAATCGAAATATTTGAAATTGGATCAAAAACAATTTTTTTGTTGATAAAACGCTGGTCCGCTACCATTCGATATCCCTGATCCTTTTCTTTAACAAAAAAAAAACAGGAGCAGCATATGCACTATTACATGGTGACAAAATATCTTAATTAATTAGTTCCTGAATATGCTCCCTTAATAGATTCATTTTTTCCGGTAGCAGAAAATATGCCGATTTATGTACTAGTTCCTCATCTTTCAATTTGATATTGTATTCAAAATTTCGAGCCCGATCAGGTTTATTCGTTAAAACAGTTTTATATTTAGTAATTATAGAATTAATATGATTAACATTTTCTACCGAAAGCAAAATAGGTATTTCACAAATGCCTAAATATTTAAGGTATGTATTTGTTTTACAGAAATTTTTTTACAGAAACAAAATGCATTCTAGATCTTTAAAAATTTAGAATGATCGAAAGATAGAGAACTATTTCTAAAATCCAAAAATATTTTGCAATTTTGAAAGGTTGGTGACCCAAAGACCCAAGATAACATCAAAGGGTAATGAATCCACCATATAAAAGTCGCTTTTCCAAGAGAAATTACTTATTATTATAGTAATTGATAAGAACAGGACTGTATTAGTATGTATCTATAGACCACCTAGTGGAAATATAGAGTTTTTCTTTGACAGATTAGAGCAATGTCTGAACATTTTAAAAATTGATAAAATGCGCTTTGTTGTGTGTAGTGACTTTTATATAGACCAACTGGACAAAATTAACGATAGAGTAAAGGCTTTGGTGAATTTTCTGGCCACTTTTGATGGTAAATTAGCTATCACTAGTTTACCCACAAGAATATCATTGAACTCCTCAAGTTCATTAGATAATTTTTTCGTAAACTTCAATAATTATTCCGTTTACCTAGAGGAATGCGTATTTTCAGATCATGACGCAATAATTTTAAAGATTAATGTTCAATCCGCACAACCAGCGGGGCGTATTAAAGTCAACAAGCGTCTCACAACTGATGAAAATCTGAATTCCTTGAATAGACACTTATCTTTGGAAGACTGGGAACTGGTATATGAAAGTAAAGATACAAATAATAAATATAATAATTTTCTTAACATTTTTATGCACTATTTTGATTTAAATTGTCCTTCTTTTTATATTAAAATTAGTAGTTATTCTAAACCGGAATGGATTTCAGCTGGAATAATAAAGTCCTCTCAAACTTTAAAAATTTTGAATATGCGTAAAAGAAACTGTACTTCCGAAAATTTCCACAGCTACGTAAGAAAATACAAAAATATTTATAGGAAAGTAATTATTGAGGCAAAGAGAATGTCCTTGGCAAAAAAAACTTAAAAACGTCTACAATAATTCAAAAGTAGTTTGGAGAGTCATTAAAGAGGAAACATCTCAGGGATCGAAATCTAAATCTACAACTATTAAAGAAAATAGTATGAAAATAAATGACCCAAATATCATTGTAAATACTTTAAATAATCATTTTATTAATGTTGAATCTTCATTCCCACTTTATGGTAATTCTGCAAAGATTCTAGTATTTTTATGAATGAAACGGATACCTGAGATAAAACAAATAATTCGAAATATGAAATCTAAAAACTCGGTGGACTACATGGGAATATCTACAAATATTTTATATATATATTTATATTCTTTATTGATATACAAAAAGCAAATCAATCATTACAAAATTACATTTTGTGTTACAATATATGAAAAATAAAATAAAACTAAATAAAATAACATAGAATTCTTTTTAAAATCTTAATTGTCATATTTTTAATGTGTGTAAAGCATCAAACCTGGCCATCAAAACAACAAACTTTTCCTCTTAGATGAAATTAATATAAGTCGATAGAATGAAATTAATATAAGTCGTCACTACTATTGCTTTATCATACTCAGAAACATTTAAAATGTTCGTTAGGTTCTTCAATCCCATTGCAGAAACCCTATCTCTTCCTGTTCCTCTGGTACCTTCACAATCCATAAGTAAATGTTGTCCAGACTCTAGCCCACCACATAGAACACACATCTTGTCTCCTAATGAATTTCGTACATTGTTCCAGGCGTAAGTGTTTAGTCTGAACGAAGCTAGGATTCTCCTCTGGTCTCTATTTAATATATTTAGATATGGTGCGCCAGTTTCGAAATGGGGTATGCATGAAAACATCTGCATTGATACCATAGAGTTCACTTCATGTAATACTTTTTTTAGATAATGTTCCTGCACTTGTTTTTTTATTCTTCCTTTTGTCCAATTTTCGAAATTTTCAGCTGTCATTTCCATAATATTTAATTGTTCTTTTATATTAGTTTCTAATCCGCATGCAAGACCTGCTTGTTGTAGTTTTTTGTTGCCATTTTTAATTCTTCCATAATAAGCCAATGATAGTGAGATAAAATGCGCTGCAATCGGTTTTCTTCCAATTTCTACTAGAACCCCGCTGTTGCATAATGATTTTGTTATTCCTAATATTTCTTTATAAAATTTATTACACAATTTTTCATATTCAATTTTTTGTGCTCCCCAAATTTGGCTACCATACGATAGAATGGGTATAATCAGCGCATTAAATAACATGAGAATAATCTTAACCGGTAAGCTTTTGAGTTTATAGATATATTTTCTCAGAGATATGAGGGCTTGTTTCGATTTAAGTATCATTTGCTGTTGATGAAATTTCCAGCTACCATTATGTGTTAAAAATACTCCTAAGTATTTAATTTTATTAACTATTTCGATTTTCTTTTCTCAAATGAAAAACATTTCTTTTTTGCTTGCCCTACTTCCTTTGCTTATGAATAGCATTTTGGTTTTCTGGGCGTTTATTGTTAGTCTTCACTTATCGCAATATTCAGAAACTGTATTTAATGCCCGATTCATGCCACCTGGCGATTCAGAAAATAGCACTATATCATCAGCATACATCAAGGTTTTGATTTCATAGTTTTTAATACAAGGTGCTTTTGTATCAACTTCTTCTAGGGCATCAGTTAGGTCATTCATAAACAGTATGAACAAGATCGCTGAGAGTTGGCATCCTTCTCTCAGTCCTTTTGAGGTTTCGATGCTTTTTGACTCGGTGAAAGAGTTTATTTTAGTACAGCAGCTCGCGCTGGTGTAAATTGATTTAATTATTTCTAACATTTTACTTGAAATTCCTATCTTTTTCAGTTTATGCCATAACATGTTTCGGTCGACTGAGTCAAAAGCTTTTGTTAAGTCAATAAAACAACAGTAAAGTTTTCGTCTTTTCATTGCTAAACATTTTTTCATAAGGGCATCTATTATGACTATGTTGTCCATAGTTTCATATGATGCCCTAAATCCTGATTGGAATTCGGATATAATATTATTTTCAATGATCCAGTTTTGTATCCGAACTGATAACATCTTTGTATAAATTTTCCCAATATTTGGTAGTAGAGTTAAACCTCTGTAGTTGTTTACATTTTTCTTATCCCCTTTCCCCTTATATATATTGCATATTATTTCTGTTGACCACTGTTCAAGGAAATATTTTAGTTCACTCATTTTGTTGAAGATGTCTTTCAATAAATTAAAATTTGATTGGTTACTAAATATGTATTGGTAAATTTCATTTGGCATCCCGTCTATACCAGTTGCTTTTCTTAACTTTAAATTTTCAATAGTTTAGCGTAATTCTTTTTCTTTAAATGCACAGTCCAGTTGTTCTATTCTCGATATACACTTGATATCCTCTGAGTCTGGACATATTTGACTTTTGTAGGTTTTGAAGGTTTGGTATCTCCTTTTATGTAAGACCAAAGACATTTACTGTTGTATTCCATAAAGTTTATTATCTCATTGATTTGGGCTTCCTCCGCTTCTCGTTTCTTGCTTTTACAATTTTTCTTAAACTCGTTTCTTATTTTCAAATAATTCTCTTCATCCTCTCTTGTTTTCCAATGTCTTAATTTTCTCAGAGTTTTATTCACCTCCATTTTTTTTCTTTTGCATTCTTCGTCATACCAGCTTTTGGCAGTTCCTTCAATATTTCTGTCTCTAACGACTTTCATGCTTCTCCCTACATATTCTATCCATTCCTTAAAAATTTTAATTGCCTTTTCTAGTGAATTATTTTCGTTCATTGATTTGATGCCTATTTTGTACAGATCCGACTCAATGGAATCCAGCTCCATATCAAGCTCTTGCTTTTTATTTTCCAGCCATTTATACTTACTTATTCGTATGCCATTTACATTTTCAGCATCATTCTTCTTGAGGCTGTAGCAAAAATAAAATTGGTCTGTTACTAAATGTTGCAAACGATAAAAATGTTCAGCAATTAAATAAATAATGAATGAATGAGAGTTTGACTGACATTAGAAGCGGATATTAGAGGTTAAAATCGGGCCCATGTGGGGATTGAGTAACTAAACCCAAATCCTTCCCAGAAGATTTATCCTAGACCTAATTCCTTGTAAGGAAACCCCATATGCATCAATGTAGGGAAAGGAGCACCCAGTCAACGTCTGAAAGAAAGTATTATAAACAACCACTACACTCGATCGATAACAATTTATTAACAAAGCTAAACGTGTATAATAATGAAACTTTTAACATGTTTTACACAAACTTAAAATAACGATGTCATAATCAACTACGCTAATAACATGAGTTTTCAAAAACTACTTTAATAAACTTCAACAAATGAGTTTGACTTGATAGATTACGTTTACCGTAGGGGTAATGACAATCTTAACCAAATATTAAACTTTAAACAATTGACTAAAAATATATATCAACCTCCATTTTACTAAGAAGTAGCATGAGGTTAAAGAAATATAAAACAAACTGAGATATCATCTGAAAGGCTATCGCTTCAAATTAAAGTACTTAAAACTACACTGATTTAAACTATAAAATAGGGCGTGTATTTCACCCGAATACTTATAAAAAAAACTAACACGTCTTAAATGTATTTTAATTCCATTATACGCTGTGGTATTATGAAACCTATAATAACAAACAATATGCGTGCCGAGAAAACTTGTTATTAATTAAATTTTTACACGCGTATTAATTACGAAAACCTTAACTCAAATATTAGTCAAAAACTATACAATATTATCGCGAATTTAACGAAATAGAACCCCAACTAACGACGTCTACAAATACTATGAGAATGGTATTTTCAACATCTTACGAATGATCCGCGACATAACATACAAAACATAATTAATAAAAACGTGTTAGGTTTTTCTTTGAAAAGTGATTAAATAATTTATTGACTTTAAAATTATTTAAAAATTTACCTCGGCATAGCGTGAATTGATAGATTAATAAATGCAAGCAAGACCAATCAAATGAAAAGATTTACAGTACCTTTACGACAGCATTTTAATATTCATTTACCGTACGTTCAAGCATCGTATATAAAACCCATGGTTTTTAAAATTAAAACAACCAACCACGTTGTGCTCTACTAAACCATATTGAATTATCCCTCTTGCATGTTTTTTGATCCATTCGTCGAGGCGGTCCAAACGAGAAGAGCAACCGTATCTATTTTTTTTACCATCTAATGAAATTTTTCTCCCACTATATTTATTTAAAAAAAACAAAAAAAAACCCTAACATTTTTTTTACGTTTAACTGTCAAATGACTATATGAAGGCCGGTGCTAACCACAAGATGGTTGAATATAAAGGCTGTTTGACACTATGAACGGTTACACCATAACAAGGCAGTTATCATACGCTACTTCTAAAGGAAAATGTTGCGATACTACTTGTTCCCCTACTTGCATATTTGTAGAGTCTACGATACCTCCTGTTATCATTACATAATCAATAACGCTTTTTCCATTTTTTGCTATAAAAGTCCAATTTCCATTGCTATCACCTGATGTACGTCCATGTAGAATTGTAAAGTTTAAGCTCGCAGTTTAAGCATGCTAATAGCTTTTTTCCATATGTATTAACTGTTTTATCTTGGCTTGTCCTATGTTTAGTTAAATTGCTCCATTGGTTGTTTATTTCCATGTAATTTATAGCAGAGTTATATTCATCACACTCCATGTCATCCCATTCGGACTTTTCCCCTATCCTAGCATTGTAATCCCCTCCTAAAATTATCTCCGTGTTTGGATACTTTTGATAGAACGTGATAATTTCTTCTTCGTTTTTCCAAAAGGATATTGTTACACTGTTTACTATATTCAGGTGGCCAATACACAACATCTATTATTACACTTCTGTCCTTGAAACTAATTTTTACCCACAAAACGTTATCCAAATCGCTTAAAATTTCTGTAACATTACCTTCTAAACTATTTTTATAAAATATTGCAATTCCTCCAGGGTTTCTACCTCGATTGAATAACCTTTTTCCACATTTTACAATACTGTTAAATCCTTCAATTTCTATCGGTTTATTTTCTGATGACCAAGTTTCAACCAAACCTAAAACATCAAATTTTTTAAAATAACTTATAATATCGTAATTGTTTAATTTAGGGAAAAGTCCTTCTATATTCCAAGAAACTAATTTAAACTTATTTACTACATAGGGATAATTTCTTTTATTGTTTAAATTTTTCCTACTAATATCGTAGAAAAAATTTTGAAATACTTTGTACTTCTCTGTTTTTCTTGAATGCAGGCTGAATTCTTGAAGTTTGACCATCTCCTTGTTCAGAAGATTGATGATCCGTTTGATTTCTTTTTTTGTTTAAATTTAATTGCTCTTTCATTTTGGCTCTTTCTGTTCCTATTTCCATCCTTATTTCTCGTGGCAAATCGTTATTAATAAAAATTTTTGTTCCTTTCAGCATCCTACGATTTTTACAGATATCTTGCTTCGTCTTAAAACTTGTGAACTTTACTTTTATAAGAGCTTTTGGATGTTTTCCCAATCGAAAAACTTCATCAATTTCTAATTTGTTGATATTTACATTCAATTGGTCTTGGAAAAGGTTAATCACTTCTTCTTCCAGTGTCGTTTCGTTTTTAGTCTGCTTTTCATGGCCAATAATGATGATGTTATTTTTATTCATTTCCACTTGCATTTTAACAATTGTTTTATTTTGTTCCGCCAGCAAATTTTCTAATTCCTCATTTTTTTCTCTTATATATTTATTTTCATCTTTTATTTCTTTTAGCTCCAACATTATTTTGTTTTCGAATGTTTCCATTTTGCTGATTAGAGCGTCTATTTTACCTTCTAAGTTACTCATTTAAATTATCTTATTTAAAACAAAATTTGTTTATTTATTCAATTTACAACTGTTATGTATATGAATTATTGATTATAATATTTTAAAATAGCAGAAATAAAAAAAAAAATGTTACGAGCAGTGCTTAGATACGAAACTAAGAAACTTTTTAATTATTACTTTGACCAATGCCTTAACCAATTGCGCCACGGACTGGTTTATGCATTGAAACAATTTTTTAATACTTATCAAACAGCTATATATTATTTTACAATATTTGTGTTTTTGCTGCGTTGTTAAATTTTTGTTATTTTGTTCTTGTAAAATAAAATAAAATGAAATAAAAAACTTTCAAGAATATTAGTACTGTTTTCAAAAACTATGTTTTTTTTTTAATTAAAACACGATTATTTAAAATTAAATATGATTAAAGTTCTTGACATAGTTAAAACTTCCCCTTTTTTTAAATAATTTAACTTTTGTTTATTTTTTAAATTTAAATGTAAGATCCATACAAATTTTCCCGTCATCACTAGTTAAGCATAGCCTCATATATTAACTTCTTAATTTTTTCGGAAAAATACACTGTATAAACTGTTTTCAGGAGTAGTGTTCACTTTTACAGAACTCAAAACTTGTTTTCAGTTAAATTTTCACAAAGAACCAACAGCCATACCTCGTTGAAAACACCGGTTCTCGTCCATTCTTAGTCTATTAGCTGTGCTGAATAGACGTATTATTATTTAAATTATTACAACTTAAATAAATACACTCTAACGCATAAAATAATAAACCAATACTTAAACAAACATTACTTTTGCATTTATTTTCAATTGAAATATTCTAAATAATAGTGTACAAAATAAGTGAGCGTACCGAAACGGGTAAAAAGAGGGGGCGACCTGGTCGCTCGCCAGTCTTAAGCAAACTACTGACAGTCCAATTGGAGGACTTAAAAAACACTCAACAACAAGAACAAAACCCTGAAACGGCAAATGAAGGCAACGACACGCGCAGTGATACTAAAAAACAATGAGTGGCTGTGGCAGTGCAGTAGCCGGACCTAGTACCGACAAAAGTGAAGTGACTATTAAAACCAACTTTACGAAAGACATAGTACAAGTTCAAACTAAAAATAGATTTGCCTCTCTGGACAAACACCCAGGCGGCAACGACGAATCCGACCATGACGAGGATGATGAAGTGACTATCCAAAACAACAATAACACCAAAAAATCGAAACCTCCACCGACAGTAATACACGGAATTCTTACAAGTCATAAAGACTTCATACAGGAGCTTAACCAAGGAATTAAGAAAGGGTTCCATATAAAATACACACCAAAGAAAACAAATCTTTTTATACAGGATAATACAGAATACAAAAAGTACCTTACCGCCCTGGATGACAGCGGTAAGGAGTTTCATACTTTCACTGAAAAAGAAGAGAAGCATCACGCATTTGTGCTCAGTGGACTACCCAACGACGTTACTGAGGAAGACATTAAACACGGCATCGAAACTAGACACGACATACGTATCATCAACGTTTATAAAATGAAAAACACCCGTAGGACATTGTTTCTAGTAATAATGGACCAAAAAGCAACATTAAAACACATTGTGCAAAATGTGCGCTATGTGTACAATACAAGAATCTCTTGGGAACGTCATCACAACGCCAAGAGAATTATCCAATGTCACCGTTGCCAGGAATGGTCGCATGCCACGAGTAACTGTCGCGCAAGGCCCACCTGATTGAAATGCGTAGGTCCACATTGGAGCAGAGAATGCACCATCACCGAAAAAAATGATGAAAATCAAAAATTAATTAAGTGTGCAAACTGCAAAGAAAACCACACAGCAAATTCAACAGACTGCCCAGTTTATAGGGCAAAAATAGAACAAATTGAAAGAAGGAAACAATCTCAGGCCGTACCACTACGCAACAAAACTCAAAAGTTCATTGCAGCTCCCCTACCAGCCACAAATGACTGGTCTAGTGGCAACCCTTTAAAACCAACAAACATAATGCAGAACGCTGAAGTACACCAGGGCTACGCTCATGGTGAGCACACTTCTCTAACAAACAACGTCACTAATACACAACAACACACACAAGCTGCTGACGGTATGTTTAAACTGGTAAGTGAGTTTGATGAATTAAACAAATTAATAAATGTAGATCGGATGTTTGCATACGTAAAAGAACTGAACTATCACTTAAGACAATGCAAAAATGAACTCGAAAAGTTCATAACTTTTACTAACTTTTGTAAAAAATACTTCAGTAGCACCCAATGCCAACCATAAAATGTGATACTTGGAACGCAAATGGCCTACACCAAAACCTTGGCGAACCTAGATCCTTCATTTTTGAGAAAAAATTAGACCTAATGTTAATTAATGAAACAAAACTCACTGAAAAAATAAATATCAATATTAAAGACTTCACGGTCATACGTGAAGCCCGCTCAGCCAATGGTGGAGGTGTAGCCATAGTAATCAAAAACAGCATTCCGTTCCAAAGAACCAAAATTAAAGACCCTGTATCATTTGAAGTTATTAGTATTCAGTTGCAAAATAACTTAAACATAATTGCAGTGTACAACCCTCCGAGTAATAAATTTACAACAAAAGACCTGGAAACGCTCTTTGGGGTAGGAAATAAAGTGTTAGTAGTTGGTGATTTAAACTCCCGGCACCCAACCTGGAACAATCACATTACGAACACTAACGGACGAACACTCTACAAATTCGCCATTGACAACGATATTGTCATCCAAAATACTGTGGACCCCACTCACTATCCTGCAAATAGCATGACTCCCACCTTCATTGATCTTGTGATCAACAAAAATATGTCGAACCTTACTGACATGGTTTCCGTTCCGGAGCTACCCTCTGATCATAACCCGGTACATAACATAACTTACCAACATAAAGAAAGTCTACAAAGCACTTTACCTCGTACAAAACGACCAATTGGGCAGAGTTCAGAAATACTCTGAACGCCAAAATCAAAATAAACAACAAAATTAAAACTGCGCAAGAGGTCGAATACGAAGTAGAGGTGCTTATACGAGCAATAACAGATGCTAAAAAGTTCCACAGTAAGCGGGTTATGATAAAGAATAACAGGTACCTCCTAGACGATGAAATAAAACGCCTGATAAAAGCCAGAAATGGTATGAGGAAGCTTTATCAAAAGCGAAACTTGCCATATCTCAAGGAAGACATTAATAAACTTAACAAACTTATTAGGACAAATATTAAAAGCAGGATCAACGAACAGTGGGAAAAAACCCTCAAGGACCTTCGCCCTGGGGACAAAGCCATGTGGAGGATAGCCAAAAACTTCAAAAAAGTGCCACAAACCATCCCTACTCTGATCAAAAACAACAAAACCTACCTGACTGATAGAGCAAAAGCCAACATTATAAGCGAAACTCTAGAGGAGATACAAACCAACGAACTTATATCCCCTCTTGGAATCGAAATAAAAGATACTTTAGAAAAGTACTTTTCAAACATGCAAACCCGAGAAAAATCAGCTAAAATAAAACTCTCTTCCCCCAAGAGATTAGGGAAATAATCCGAACCTTCCCTAACAACAAAGCTCCTGGCAAATATGAGGTGGACAATAAGCTAATTAAAAACTTATCAACTAAAGCTATTGTCCAACTTAATTATATCTTTAACGCTATGCTAAGAACAGGACATTTCCCCAAAGCATGGAAAACTGCTATAGTGGTCCCCATACCTAAACCAAATAAAGACAGCCAGGACCCGCTGAACTACAGACCTCTCAGTTTACTGAGCTCGCTGTCCAAGATTGCCGAGAAGGTTATCTTGGGAAGAATAACCAAATTTAATCAAAATAAAAACATCATTAAAAGTGAACAATTCGGGTTCAGAAGTGGGCACAGCACAAGCATGCAGGTAGCAAGAATCGCTAACGATATTGTTACTAATTTCAACAAAAACAATGTAACTGCTGTGGCCCTTCCGGACATCGAAAAGGCCTTTGATACCGTCTACATCGACGGTTTATTATATAAACTGATTAAATACGACTTCCCACGGTACCTGATCGCAACACTGGACAGCTACCTAAAAAACAGGAACTTTTATGTTAAAGTTAACAATAGTGTCTCGGCCCTTAGAGAGCCAGAAGCTGGGGTACCACAAGTGTCGGTTCTTGGGCCAGCCCTATTTAATTACCTTATCAATGATATCTCGCTTTTTGCAAAAACAAAGACAGCTGTATACGCGGATGATACTGCAGTATACACCCACTCCTTTAATGCGCAAGTGGCTACTAAGCAAATCCAGATACACCTGGATATGATACTAAAATATGCCAGAGAATGGAAAATTAAAATCAACCGATCCAAAACTGAATTTAAAATATTTAGTAAAAAATTTACAAATATAAAAATTAACGACCCGCTTAAAATAGAAAGCGAAAAAATTCAACCGACCAAAAACCCGATAAAATATCTAGGGGTGTATCTGGATAAAACCTTATCTTTCGCACCGCACATAAACCAACTTGTTAAAAAGGGACATGGGTGTATACGGCTGCTGTATCCATTTTTGAACAAACACAGCGCCCTAAGCACAAATAATAAAAAATTGTTGTACACTGCAGTTATAAGACCTATTCTGACCTACGCAGCCCCTGTGTGGAGCGGAGTTTCAGACACTTCATTGAACAAACTACAACGTATACAAAATAAGTGTCTGAGGCTTGTACTCAATCGTGATAGATATGCAAAAATAGACGACCTACACAGACGAACGAATATAACATTCCTTAAAAATTATGTAATGCAACAGTCAAACACATTTTATAACAAAAACAATTATGAACAGCGAATTAACCAAATACATGTTATCATCAAGCTCACACACGAACGACAAGCACAAGTCAATATACCATAAATGGAAAGCTAATGCTCGAACTACTTGATCAACTTATTAATGAACACTTACTCATGAGTCTCCGTAGCTCAGTGATGTGAGCATCAGATATACCACTAAAAAATCGTTTTGCACCTTTGCAAAAAAATAATGATGAAAGCGATGATGAAAGCGAGGATGAAACACAAACATCCAGAAAACCTCCGCCAATAGTCATTCACAGTAAAACGAACGATCACAGAACCTACGTCAAAACCGTAGAAAATGTGGTAACCAAAGGTTTCCACATTAAATACACCAACAAAAACACTAACCTCTATATATATAATCAAGAGGAGTACAAAAAATATCTTGGATTACTACAAGGAAACGAAACCTTGCAGTATCATACGTACACCCCCAAAAATGAACGCAAGCGCGCGTTCATATTAAGGGGAATGGACAGTACCACGGACATTGAAGAAATCAAGGAGGAGCTTGAAAGCGCGCACAAGATGAACGTGGACAACGTTTTCAAATTAAAAAACACGAATAAAGGGTTATTCTTGATAGTATGTGATAGCACAATTTCACTAAAATACCTTAACAAAAACATAAGGTATGTAAACAGAACCAAGATAACCTGGGAGAAGAGACACAATACCCCCCCCCATCACCCAATGTAGGCGATGTCAGGTCTGGGGCCATTCAGGCAGCAATTGCCATTCAACGCCAACATGCCTAAAGTGCGCAGGAAGCCACTGGACCAGGGACTGCGATAAAGTAAAAAAAGAAGACCCAAACACCAGTAAAAACATAAAATGCGCCAATTTGCAAGGCAACCACCTTGCATTCCACAAGGAATGCCCCGCCTTCCTAAAAAAACTCGAACAAAAAAGAAAAACATCACAAGAGAGACAAGCAATAAAATATACACCGGCGCCAGTGCCAACTTCAAACCCATGGCTCAGAAACACAAACAATACAACACCAATCATGACACACGCACAAAACAGAGCAACACAACTCAACCAACAACAACAGCAATACCAACAACAACAACAAAACCAACAACAACAACAACAACAAACGCAACAACGCAACATAAATAACCAATTCAGTGGATTCAATGATCTAACAAGTGAACTAAATCAATTAAACCCACCGATAAACGTAGACAAAATGCTTTCGCTTGTGAAAGAACTAAACGCAAAACTAAGGCCATGCAACAATGAACTAGAAAAATTTCTAGCCTTCAACAATTTCATTCAAAATAAATTGGCACAATGCCCATAAACATATCGTCATGCAACGCATGCGGACTTAGGCAAAACGTACAAGAACTGAGACATTATTTGGAAAAATATGACATCGATATCATGTCAATAAATGAAACAAAACTGACACCTGATGTCAAATTAAAAATAAAAAACTACAATATAATACGTCACGACCGTACTGCACACGGAGGTGGAGTCGCAATGATCATCAAAAATAGTCTACAGTATCAATCGGTGAACACAAACAACAATACATCGATTGAACATGTAGCTATAAAACTGGTAAACAACATATTTATTATTGCGTCATACAACAACCCAAGAAACATAATTACTGAACAGGACATAAAAACACTGACTGACGTAGGAGCCAAAACTTTAATTACTGGTGACTTAAACGCACGACATTACACATGGAAAAACCACATAACCAATACAAACGGACGGACGCTACAAAAATACGTGAGTAATAATAATTTAATTATACTCCACACAGAAGAGCCTACGCACTTTCCAAACAACAACGCTACACCTACATACATTGACATAGCTATAAATAAAAACATAAATAATATATCTAAACTCGAAACATTCAATGAATTAACATCGGATCATAATCCCATTAAATTGACGTTACATAACACACACAATGAAAAAACACAAACAAAGTGTACGTCATACAAAAACACAGACTGGGTCAAGTTTAGACAAACACTCGATAAAAACATCAACATAAACAAAAAATTAAAAACAACAGGTGATGTTGACATGGCGCTTCAACAAATAACAAGTGCAATTATGAACACCAAAAATAAACATACAAAAGAAATAAAAATAAATTTGTCTTAACTTGACCTTAGTCAAGAAATAAAAAATTTAATAAAAGTGCGTAACGCTCTTCGAAGACTAGACCACAGACGAACTGCGTTAAACGTTAAACCAGACATAAACAAAATAAACAAACAAATCAGACAAAAAAATTGGGCAACAATTGAATCAGCAATGGGAAAATACACTAAAAACGCTCAAACCAGGTGACAAAACCCTGTGGAGAATAGCAAAATCTTTTAAAAACAAAAAAGAAAACATCCCCACATTATTAAAAGATAACATCAGCTATATGACAAGTAAACAAAAGGCTAATCTCATCGCTGATTCAATTGAAGCTACACAACAAAACAATAACCCCTCCCCCCTAGAAAGCATAGTCTGTCAGTCCGTATCACAAATTGAAAACCAAACTGACAAACTTAAAACACGAATAAAACTGACCTCACCACAAGAATTAAAACAAACGATCAAACGACTACCCAATAACAAAGCCCCAGGACAAGACAAAATCCAAAACAGGATAATCAAAAATTTATCAACAAAAGCGTTAGTGCAATTAACGTACATTGTTAACGCAATGTTTGCATTGGGGTATTATCCCGTGGCCTGGAAGACAGCTGTGGTCGTCCCAATACCGAAACCCAACAAAAACCCCACGGACCCAAAATACTACAGACCCATCAGTCTGCTGAGTTCACTCTCAAAAATTGTTGAGAAAGTAATTCTATCCAGACTGAACAAGCACATCGACAAAAACCAAATATTCATCGATGAGCAATTCGGTTTCCGTGAGGGACATGGAACGACCATGCAAGTTGCACGAATTGCAAACGACATAACCACCAACTTCAATAAAAACAATGTAACTTCCATGGTCCTCCTAGACATCGAAAAAGCTTTCGACACGGTCTGGATAGAAGGTGCTATCCACAAACTTATCAACATCAATCTCCCACTGACACTCAGCAGACTGATGGCAAACTACCTAAAAAATCGAAAATTCAAAATAAAAATTAATTACAAATATTCGACAATCAAGAACATTAAAGCTGGGGTTCCACAAGGATCAGTGTTGGGACCGACCATTTTCAACCTATACATAAATGACATGCCAAGATTCGCAAAAACGAACCTCGCGATATACGCGGACGATACCGCAATATATGCGCATTCCTTTAACGCGCAAGTTGCGACCAAACAAGTCCAGATACACCTGGATATGATCCTTAAATTCACAGAAATGTGGAAAATAAAAATAAACGACGCAAAAACGGAACACATCCTGTTCACCAAAAAATTCACCAACATTAAAATAAATAACCCATTAAAGGTGAACGGAATGTGTATCCCCACTACCAATAAGGTGAAATACCTGGGTGTCTATCTGGACAAGGGCATGTCGTTTATCCCACAAATAAATCACCTGGTGGCCAAGGGACACGGGGTGATATGCGCTCTGTACCCATTGCCTAACAGGTGCAATGCACTAACACAAAAAACCAAAAAATTGTTGTATGACGCAATAATAAAACCAGTCATCGCCAATGCGGCTCTGGTCTGGTGCAATGCGTCAAAAACGCAAACAACAAAAATCCAACGAATCCAAAATAAATGTCTCAGGCTAATCTTAAATGAAGATGGATACGCAAAAATAAAAGAACTACACAACAAAACGGACGTGCAAACCATTGACGAACAAATAAAAATCCAAGCACTAAAATTTTATAAACATCAAATACAAAAGAGCAATCTGACCAAGCACATGACGAAAAATATTCCAACAAACATAAAACACAAATTAATATTTAGCAAGATAAGACTACAACAATAAACAAATCCAAAATAAAAACAAAAATTAAAATTCCAAATATGAAAACAACAACAACATCAGCATAAATTAAAATTAAAAATACTCAAAACATAACACACAAAGCAAAACATTAAAACTGTTTTTTTACACAACTTTTTCTGTATAATCACAAACAAAAATAAAACAAACACCAAATCTAACCACCCCAAACCAAATAATAAATACAAGCGATGCAAGTACATACAACAGCCCAGGATGGAAGCCACGGCTAATAACCTGGAAAAACAACATTAAAAAATGAAATATGCATATTATATAATTTGTATTGTATATAATTGTATAATTTAACTGTTATTTTTGTGAATAAAGTTTATTTTAAAGTTAAAGGATCACCACTCAAAAATACCATGTTCGGAGCCCGGCCATTCCGTAATTTTTGTTACATTTTATTTTTATTTTATTTTAAATCACCTAATACTACTGTGAATAGTGATTTAATATATGAAAGTGTGTGCTGTATTTTTGTATATCAAATATATTGAAGTGTAAACACAGTGAATAAAAATTTATCAATCAAACATAACAATACCATCAAGGCAACGGCAGACATGCAAAAACAGTTGCCTATAAAGTAAAGTAGGTTTTTGGCTAGTTTCCTACAAATTAACAAAAACTTCATAAAATTTAAAACGAACATAAAACTTCCACCTAAACTGGTTTAAGTACGCATTGCGCTATAGCAAGCATACAAAGTATTATTATAATTAAGGATGAACGCCGTATGTTTAAGGCTAATAACCTTTAATGAATGTAATAAAATGAAATATGTTATATCGTTGTAAATAAGCCTTGTACGTAGAATGTATTTGTTATATTTTAATAAAGTTTATTTTGAAGTTGAAGTTGAAGGTTCTTTTCCGATCACCGAAGTTAAGCAACATTGGGCACAGTCAGTACTTGGATGGGTGACCGCTTGGGAACATTGTGTGCGGTTGCCTACAAATATTTAAAAAATGATATCTGACAATTTGCTTCCTCCTTTAGCTCATATAATAAACTCTATGCTAAAAGATGGTGTTTTTCCAGAAAATGGCAAAATAGCAAGAGTAATTCCTCTTGCTTAAAAAAATCGGGAGATGTCAATATAATAAATTTCCGACCCATTTCCTGCTTGCCAATCTTTAGGAAAATTTTTGAAAAAGTCGTTTTCAATAGAATTTCTATTTTTTTATATAAATTTGATTTATTGTATAATCATCAATTTGGATACCGAGAAAATAAAAGTACAACGCATGCCATATTTACAGTAACTGATCTAATACTCACGCAAGTTAATAAAAGTTTTAAAGTTGCCCTTATATTTATGGATCTGTCAAAAGCATTTGAAAGAGTCAATCATCAATTGCTTTTATCAAAAATTTACGCTCTTGGTATTCGTGGTCATTGTTATAATCTCATAGAGTCCTATTTACAAAATAGATCTCAATTTGTTGAATTAACCATAAATGGGTATTGTTATAAATCGCGATTGGGTGAAGTTCGTTCTGGAGTACCACAAGGATATATTTTTGGACCTTTATTGTTTCTTATTTCATAAATGATTAACCTTCTGCTTTGAAACAATATCTTTGCAATGTGATACTCTTTGCTGATGATACAACAATAGTTGTTTCTCACAAAGATGCAAACGAGCTTGAAGCGATTATTAGATGTATTATGAATGCAAGTTTGATGCACTAAAAACAGCTTGCTTTTAAATTAGAGCAAAACATCTGTGATAAATTGCGATTATGATGCTATTGTTTCAAAACCCAATGTCAATGTTTCCAATTTCCTGGGACTACAAGTAGATAATGAAATGAACTGGAAACCGTAAGTGGACACTCTATGTACTAATTTGAGTAGAATATGTTGTCAACTAAGGGCATTAAAATCAAGGGTTGATCGTAAAATCCTACTATCGGTTTATTATGCTAACTTCGGGTCACTCATGACATGGAATAATCATATGGGGAGCATCAACAAATGCTAAAAAAGTTTTTAAAATTCAAAAGCGTGCTATTAGAATTATATTCAATTAAAAAAAAAACCCATAGTTTAAGACATGTTTTTATTAAAAATAAAATTTCAACTTTCTACTATCATTATGTTCTTGCAATTTTCAAATTCTTCATAAAAAATAAGGAACTGTTTGAACCTTACAAAGTAACAAACAAAGGGTATCCTATTAGAAATATGATTGAATATGTACATCCTAAATGTAAATACTCTTTTATAAAAAGGAACACTAGATACCTTTCTATTCAATTATATAATATAATTAGCAATGAACCTACCATCCGAAATCTTATGCATACTAAAAAATGAACGATAGTCAATTCCGTTCGGGAGTTCGTTTTGGACCAATGCTTCTATTGTTTGGAAGAAGGCTTAACTAGTAATTATTAAATTTAATAAATTCAATATCAGTTTTTGGTAATTCGAGAATCCATAATTGTATTTTTTTTTTAAATTTGTTTTAAACTCATTTACTTTGACACGCATAGTTAGTTAGAAACTAACAGTGTTTAATATGTATTTTGTTATAAATTTTATATTGTTTTTAAATATCGATTATAATCAATTTTATCAGTTAAGAGATTTTATATACCTATGTATTATTTTACGCACAAATTCAGCCCTATTGCTTGATGTTTGAAGATTTAATTTCTATTTATTATTATTGTTTTGTTATTGGTTTTCTTAATTTATTTTACTTATTTATTGTCACTGTATATGAGATGATATTTTTGACACATTCTATGGAAAGAATATTTGTATTTTGAATAAAGATTTGTAGTGAACAATTTATATCACAAAAAAAAACTATTTGTTTTATTGACGTTTAAAAAATTTCGCTACAATAATTGATTCACAAGAGCTTGCACTATTTTTGATTGTTAACCTGATAAAAATGAACTTATATATTGTACTGACTAAAAGCGTTGCCTGCTCTGCTTTATATAATATGTTAGAAATATCTGGAATAAATAAAACAAATGTAAATCGTTGATTTGAAAACTATCGAACATATATATAAAAAGGATGAATATATGTTTTCGAATAAAGTAAAGCACGCCGTTTATGTGTGTGACAGAAACAACCATAATATCGAGACATTCTAATAAACTATTCTAAACCATAATATCGAGACAAGAAAGTTCTAGAGTATGGTTGACTAACCATAGCGAAAAAGTAATAAAGAAAAAAAAAAACTATGAATACAAAGTGTATTCATAGTCGAAGGTTGTTGCTGTTACCATAGTTGTCCTACATATACCCCCCTCCTAGCATAGCGATTAAGAAGCAAAATAAATATATTCTTTGAAACGTGTCGTCCTGAACGTGTTTTTTTCGTTTCCGCGAGTTCTGGTTGTGTGGCCGTTTGTGGGGGTGTTTGCGTTATTGCAGGTTGGTCTCTGTTCGTTTGTCATCTTTCAGTGTTGATTCGTCGTGAAAAATATATGCTGATTTGATGCGATCGATTGCAATCATTTGTCTTGTCCGTTGAATGAAATTTTAAAATACTTGTCGTTTCGCTCAATTACTGCGTGTGGACCAGAATATTGAGGTTCGAGTGGTTTTTTAGAACGATCGATTCGGACAAAGACGTGGCTGCATGTTTTTAAGTCAGGATGCATGTAAATGTTTCTTTTATTGTCGCGTAGAGATGGTTTAGTTTTTATCTTGCGCATGTGCTCTTGTAATTGCCGTATGAATTCGACTGGTGAATCGTTGTCATTTCGGGAGTCGACTATGAATTATCCCGGAATACGAAGAGCAGTTCCAACAGTTAATTCGGCGGTCGACATGTTTAGGTCTTTTATTGTAGTTGTGCGTAATCCGAGTAGAGCAGTTGGTAGAATTGAGCACCAGTTTCCATTCAAGTGGCATTTGATAGCTGTTTTTAAACTCCTATTCCATCATTCTATTTTACCGTTAGATGCCGGATGATACGCCAATGTTGGTTTATGTTCAATCCCAAGTAGTCGGGTAAGTTCTTTGAATAACGAACTTCCAAACTGTGAACCGTGGTCGGTAGTTATGACCTCTGGAACGCCATACCTGCTGACCCAGTAGGTGTAAATAGCGTTTGCAACCGGTCCGATGATGTCTATATTGACATGTGAAAATCTTGTGTCTGGAATTTTGAATTCTGTTGGTGGAGAGCGTGTGTGTCGATGAACTTTCACTTTTTGACAGCTGATGCAGCTTCGAGCCTATTCAGTGCAGTCTTTTTTCATGTTTGGCCACACGAAGCGTTGACGTACCAGTTTGGAGCTAGCCGCGATACCGGGATGTGATAAATTATTCAACGCGAAAAAAACGTTTTTTCGTAGTGATTTTGGAATGTATGGCCGTACTGTCGGTGTTGATGTGTCTCAAACTATTTGGGTGTCGCACAGCGGAGTACTCTTTTTCTCGAGGACAAGTGATGTATTGTTAAAAAGAAAAAGTTTTTGTAGTTCCGGGTTATTTTCTTGTTCCCGAGCGAGTTCATTGTATGGGACTGTGCTGGGTAAGATTATTTCTGATAGCCTTGATAATGTATCGGCTACAATATTGCCTTTTCCGGCCACGTGACGAATGTCTGTTGTGAATTGGGAAATGAATTCCAATTGTCTTGTTTGTCGTGGTGAAGCGTTTTTGCTTGAACTTTTGGTGAACGCGAACGTTATCGGTTTGTGGTCGGTATAGACATTAAATGTGTGGCCTTCTCAAAGGTTTCGGAAGTGCTTGATTGCCTGGTAAATTGCTGTAAGCTCACTGTCGTACGCACTATACTTGATCTGTGCTGCGTTGAATTTTTTCGAAAAGAACGCTAATGGTTGAAAATCCTCTTTGTGATGTTGTTGGAATACAGCACCCATCGCGGAATTGCTTGCGTCGACGTGAATGGATAGTGGTTTACACGGATCAGGGTGTGCGAGTGTTGTACAATTTTGTAGATCAGTTTTAAGTTGTGCGAAGGCGTTATCGGCATCGTTGTTCCAAGTGATTGGACGGTTGTCGTTTTTCCTTGCGTTGCGCGTAAATTCAATCAGTGGTGCTTGAGTTGATGCAGCGTTTGGTAGCTGTCGACGATAAAAATTGATCATCTCCAAAAATCGAGTTCGGCGATAGTTTTGGGTTAAGGATAGTCGATGATAGATAGTTTGAACGCGTGCTGGATGTGGTTTTATCCCGGTTTGTGATACTAGGAAACCGAGGAATGAATAATGCGTCGAGATGCTCCATGTGTTGTTCTTCGTTATCTCTGGCGACCAGGAAGTCGTCGATATAAGTAAAGACGAAATCTAAGCCACGTAAATATTCATGTATATAACGCTGAAAGGATTGAGCAGCGTTGCTGAGTCCGAATGGCATAACGGTGAACTCAAACAAACCGAAGGGTGTCGTAATAGCTGTTTTCGGAACATCGTCGGGATTGGCGGGAATATTATGATATGCTCTGACGAGGTCTATTTTTAAAAATATGGTTTTGCCGTGTAGGAAGTTCGTAAAATCGTAAATATGTGGGATTGGATATCGATCGGGTATTGGTTTGACATTCAATGGCAAGCTCGGTAGCCGCCGGTAGGTTTCCGAGTTCCATCCTTTTTCTGAACCATATGGAGTGCGCTAGCCCATTGACTTTTTAAAGGGCGACATATTTCTAGTCACATCATCGTTTGGAATTCTTTTTGTGCCATTTTTAACTTGTCAGTGGCAAGACGTCTGGGTTTAGTCGTAACAGGTGTGCCACGGGTGTCGATGAAGTGAAAAACGCTTTCGCTCACTGCGCGATTCGCAAAATTTGCCGGTTTAGTTATGCTGGGATATTTTTGCAGAAGAACTGCATATCGATGGTTGCGATCAATAGTTAAAATGGCTGAGGTAATGGCTGCGTAGTTTTGTGTTCAAAGCTGTTGTTGAATCGACAAGTCTACGATTCT
Organism: Chrysoperla carnea; assembly: GCF_905475395.1. Taxonomy (NCBI): domain Eukaryota; kingdom Metazoa; phylum Arthropoda; class Insecta; order Neuroptera; family Chrysopidae; genus Chrysoperla; species Chrysoperla carnea. Next base: position 12,460,876 of record NC_058342.1, read on the forward strand.
TGATGTCGACCATGAGATTGTGGAAGGAGAGAAAGTCAGCGCCGATGATTGGAGCGTCAACGTTTACAACTGTAAAAGTCCATTTAAATGTTCGGCGAAGTCCCAAATCTATCTGTAAGGTCTGTTCGCCGTATGTGTTGATTGTTGTTCCATTTGCTGCGTATAGCTTGAATTCGGCTGGAGCATTGTAGACTTTGTTTTTGGCTGGTAGCACGCTGATGTCTGCTCCTGTGTCAATCAGGAAATTGTAAGTGGTTGATCGGTCGAAAATAAATAGGTGACGCTGAGGTTTGAGGCCTGGGTCACTGGCCGCCTCCAGTGACTGGCTTTCTCGTTTTCCGATTGCTGTACTTGACCCGTAAAGCGACATGGTGATTGGCATTTTCGGGCTTTGCTTCTGAAGCGTCTGTGGTAGTAGCATATGTCGGGGATGGTGATCGGTATCGTGACTGATAGTTATTGCGTGAACGAGATCGTGAACGACTTCGATTGAATTTTAACCGTCGAATCTCAGCTGTCAACTCGTGTATTTGCTGTCGTTTGCTGTCGTTAGTAACGGGCGCTAGCGAATGGTTGACTGGTGCAGCGTCGAGTAGTTTGTCCGCCATTTCGGCGATCTTATTTAGGCTGTCTGAGCTGATGGATAGAATTTGTTTTGGTGAACTTGGAAGTCTGTCCAGGAACATTGGTTTGAGGAATTCGTCGCTGATGTTGGCACCTGCTAGGGCACGCATTCGTCGTAGGAGTACTGTGGGTTTTTGATCACCCAGCTCCAGTTCAGTAAGAAGCGTTCTCACCCGTTTGTTGTCTGAATCCGAAAAGTCATTGATCAATCTTTGCTTGAGGGTTTCGTACTTGTTTGTCAGTGGTCCGTTGTCGAAAAAATCCTGTTTTCGTCGTCGGGTATTGTTGTCGTTATTCGATTCGGATTGTTGCAGCTTTAATTGTTGCCCTTGTAGTAGTCGGGGTCACCAATTTGTAGTGAACAATTTATATCACAAAAAAAAACTATTTGTTTTATTGACGTTTCAAAAATTTCACTGCAATAATTGATTCACAAGAGCTTGCACTATTTTTGATTGTTAACCTGATTAAAATGAACTTATATATTGTACTGACTAAAAGCGTTGCCTGCTCTGCTTTATATAGTATGTTAGAAATATCTGGAATAAATAAAACAAATATAAATCGCTGATTTGAAAACAATCGAACATATATATAAAAAGGATGAATATATGTTCTCGAATAAAGTAAAATAGGCCGTTTATGTGTGTGACAGAAACAACCATAATATCGAGACATTCAAAGAAAGTTCTAGAGTATGGTTGACTAACCATAGCGAAAAAGTAATTAAGAAAGCTATGAATACAAAGTGTATTCATAGTCGAAGGTTGTTGCTGTTACCATAGTTGTGCTACAGAATATTATTATTATTATTATTTTAAAATTTAAGCAAATTTTTTATTTTAAATTTATTTTAATATTTAAAGGTAATGTAGTCGATATAGGTTGATTAACTAAAGTAACTTGAAAAAAAATTTTAATTTTATTATGTTTTTCTTGAATCAGCATTTATGGAACTACTTGTATCTATTAAGGCATTACGTTTAATATCATGAATTGCTATTTCAACGATAGGTAATTCAGCAATGTTCAGTTTTTTGAAACTTGAGGAGCTTTATTTGGTGTAATCTGATTCACCATTTTTTTGCGCGCTATCAACAACAATATTCGTCCCCCCTTGACCCTTAAGTCCTACAATATTTTATGGTATGTCTTAAGACCCTACAGTTTGTACTAAAATAATCATTTTAAACTTTTTTTTAAATCAGTTATATTTAGGACTTTATACGCATTATTATTTTCATGTTTGAAACTTTTACAAAGGTTTTAATATGTATTTTGTCTGTAGTGAATACTGTTTACTTTTTTAACTCATGAATTTAAATCTTTAAGTTATTAGGAGGGTCTTGCATTTTTAATAGATCAAAGGTTGTTCAATTTAGATGTGCAAAAATTAAATTAATAATATTTTCTTCAGAATCTTCTATTTCAATAATTTTGTATATCTAGTTACAGAAGGGAGAAAATCCGAGAAGCTTTCATCATCATTTTGTATCCGGTTTATGAAGATGTCTATTGCTAGTATTCGTTGAGCCGAGGATAAATAGTTATCTAATAAATCCCTTTTAATGTCTAGTCAGGCTAAGTCAATCCGATTTAATTTTTTAGTCCAAAAATCTTTTGCATTAGGTTGCATGAAGGTAATTAGGTGTATTAAAATAAAATTTTCTGAAGCTATCTTATAGCTAATAACATTATCCACCTCAAGAACGAAGTTAATAATTGAATGAGGCTCGAAAAGGTCAAACTTTGGTATTTCTTTGGCTATCACATTTCAGTTTGAAAATATATCGTCATAATTTTTAAATTTGGTACTTAGCTGGGCAATATGCCGAGTGTTGTTACTCGTTACTTCCGCTAAGCTTGATACCAAAGACTCTGTATCCTGAATAAGGTTAGCTGATATAGACATCTGCTCTTTAACGGCTTCATCCATAGCGGTTGACATTAGTAAATTTGTTAGAAAAAAGTTAAATGTTCTAGCAGCGTTGACTTCTTCCGGTGAAAATCCAATAAAGTCGTAGAAATATTCTTCGTCGGATGACATGACAACATACAAAAACAAAAAAAAAATAATAAATGGGTAAAATGGCCCCTCTGTATATTACAAGAAGAGAGCAGAGAAAAAAATTGTTTAATTAGTGTGAAATTGTTTGAGAAGATAGAAAATTATTATTATAAACTTTTAATAGCTCTGTTATCAATTATGGCTAACTCTTTATAGGTAAAAACTATCCTTTATTTTTATAAAGGGAATTAATAAGGGAAAATTGGTATGTTAATTTGTTGGCTACTAGTCGTCAGAAACTGGGTGTCATATTCCCAGCTATTATGAAATGGATAAATTTTGCAGAGTTACTTTAAACAAAATAAATAAAAAATAAGTTAAGACATTGAATTAATTTTGGAGTGTGAATCTTAAGTTCTTGGAATCAAAGTAGATCAAAATAAAGACATCGCACAATGCGATCACTAAAGATTGGACCCATTGTACATTCACCCTCGCCAACATGTGTATGCCCCAGAAGAAAAACGACTACAGCTTAAAAGCAAAAATATATATTCCTAACACTATTTTCATCCGCCTGGCCTTTTTTTCCTTTTTTTTTTCTTTTTTAAATAACGAGAGAAAATCCTTTTTTAGGAAAATTAAATTTGTTTAGTGTTCAAAAATATTTGTACATGTGTTACTAAAAGAAATAAAAAGTCTACACTCAACATCAAATCAATTGACCACAAAAAACAAAATTCCAATATTAATTTTACAAACTATCAATGGTGCCGCAATTATTCAACAAAATTAAATATCAAAAGGAACCACTAGCCGGTTAAATAAAAACAAACAAAAAATTCATTAAATCTAATTGACCCTAAAATGATTGTGAAGAAAATTGTATATTCAATTTTAAACTTTTGAAAAGGTTAAGAAAAAAGATTTTTGTAAGTTATAAAAATTCTTGAGCCATTTAAAGTAATAATTTTTTAACTTACAAAATTCTAATGAAATTGTTTTCAAAACACAAAACATAACTTTTTGTTATATAATTATATACTTTCAAAAACAATTAATAGGTAATTTACCTATTTACCTATTTACAGGTAAATATAAATTTAGTGTAACTTTAAATAAAAATGGTCTCGAAATATACGTATCCCAAAACCCAAAATACCTACATTTCAAAGATTAAAAAAAAAAATTCCTTTTTTAAGGAAAAATATACATTGCTGAATTACCTAGCTTTGGCTTAGAATTACTTATTTCGGTATTAATTTAGATATCAAATGAAAAGAAGCAGAAAGAAAAAACAATTACGTATAAAAAAAATGAGTTACGTAACTTAAGTAAATACGATATTTTACTTTAAACTGTTCTAGCAAAAAAATATTACAACTAAATTGACACTAAAAATCATTAGATGCAGTTTAGATATTTTACGTACAATAAATTTACATTTTGAATTATCTAAAGTTAAAAAAAAAAAATTTTAATTTTATACTTTTCAGAAGGCTTGAAGTAGATAAGCTATACCGTTTCTAGCTCACTTTGGGTCATTTTTACATGTTATTTCCCATAAGAAATTCTAAGGTTCATTTTGCACTTTTTGTACCCTTTTTGTAATGTAAATTGCCTAACTTGAACACATACTTATTAATTGTATACAAGTACAACCCATCTGAATACACTAGAATACTCTTGTTAACCCACTTTCATACTCTTTACTTACCATTATTTTATATTATATTCAGTACAACCCAACTTATTGAATACATTTTTACTCGTGATTTACATACTGACAAAAAAGTGGAATGATGTTTGATTACTGTAGAAATAGTTGATTTATCATAGCGTTTATGACGTAATTGTTGGTATAATTGTCAACATAACTTCATGTATTAACAGCGAATATTATTAATATTATATGGATTGCTTAAAAAAATTTTCTATAACATTTGAACGCGGGCCCTCATGAGTGGAAGTCTACTTATTAATTTTAAAATAAATCTTTATTTTCACAAAAATAACGAAAATTATACAATTAGTATACAATGCAAATGCAAATTATATATAATGTATATTAAAATATTTTATTTTGCTATATTCTAAGTTATTAGCTTGCGCTTTCATCCTAGATTAGTTTTGAATTTGCATAGCTTATATTAGTTTGGAGGATTTGGGGGTGGCTAGGTTTTGTGTTAATTTATTTTTATTTTTTGTTTGTTTATTACAGAAAAAGTTGGGAAAAAAAAACTGTTTATATGTTTAACTGACTTGTCAGTATAGGTTGTTGTTGTAAATTTATTATTTTGTTGTCGTAGGTCGTGTTGATTTTATTTTTTTTATATTTTATTGTAGTCTGGGTTCCAACGTGTGGTATATTAATTTATGTCTTACTGGTGCTGGCAGGTCTATTATCATATTTTTTGTGTATCTGGTGTTTGTAGAATTTTTCTGACATTGTTTTATTTATTTCTTTTATTGTTTTTGAGTCTGTTGTGCTGTGCAGTTTTTTAATCGTGATAAGTCTGTCTGCGTTTGCAACTAGTCTAAGGCATTTGTTTTGTATTCTTTGGAGTTTAATGAATTGAGTTTTAGATGCACTGCACCAGACCGGTGCTGCGTTTGTTATTACTGGTCTTATTATTGCATCGTACAACAACTTTTTTGTTTTTAGCGTTAGTGCACTGTACCTGTTAAGCAATGGATACAGTGTACGCACTACCCCGGGACCCTTGGCCACCAAGTGATTTATTTGTGGGACAAACGACATGCCCTTATCCAGATATACACCCAGATATTTCACCTTATTGCTGATTGGGATACTCATCCCGTTCACCTTAAGGGGGCTCGTGATTTTGATATTTTTGAATTTTTTGGTGAACAGGATGTGTTCAGTTTTCGAATTGTTTATTTTTATTTTCCAATCCTTGGCAAATTGTAGGATCATATCCAGGTGTATCTGGACTTGTTTTGTCGCCACCTGGGCGTTAAACGAATGTGCGTATATGGCGGTGTCGTCCGCATATACGGCCAGGTTTGTTTTAGCGAATTTGGGCATGTCGTTTATGTAGATATTAAAAATGACTGGTCCCAAAACTGATCCCTTTGGGACTCCTGCCCTTATCTCCCTTACGGTCGATTTTTTGTTATTTATTTTTAGCAGGAAATTTCGATTTTGAAGGTAGCAGGCCATCAGTCTGCTGAGTTGAGTTGGGATACCGGTTTTACTGATTTTGTGAATAGCCCCTTCTATTCAGACCGTATCGAATGCTTTTTCGACATCCAGGAGGACCATGGAAGTGACCTTTCCTTTATTAAAGTTTTTCGTTATTGAGTCTGCGATCCTTGCTACTTGCATGATGGTTCCGAGACCCTCCCGGAAGCCGAATTGCTCGTCTATTAATATGTTTTTTTGTGCAATAACTTTGTTCAATCTGGATAGAATGAGCTTTTCGGCCACTTTGGATAGTGAGCTCAGAAGACTAATTGGCCTGTAGCTTCCTGGGTCTGTTGGGTTTTTGTTGGGCTTCAGTATTGGGACCACCACCGCTGTTTTCCAGGCCCCGGGATAGTACCCCGATGCAAACATTGCGTTAACAATGTAAGTAAGTTGCACCAACGCTTTAGTCGAAAGGTTTTTGATGTCTTTGTTTTGTATATTGTCTTGTCCAGGGGCTTTGTTGTTGGGTAATTTTCTAATCGTTTGTTTTAGTTCTTGTGGTGACGTCAGTTTGATTCGTTTCTTTGCATGGTCGGTTTTGTTTTGCAGTTCTATTACGGACTGACGGACTGTGTTATCAAGGGGTGATACGTTGTTGTTTTGTTCTACGGCTTCAATTGAGTCAGCAATGAGATCCGCCTTTTGTTTGTCACTCATGTAATTTGAATTGTCTTTAATCAATGTGGGAATATTTTCTTTTTTGTGCCTGAATGATTTCGTTATTCTCCACAATGATTTGTCCCCTGGTTTGAGGGATTTAAGGGTGTCTTCCCATTGCTGATTCAACTGTTGCCTTATTTTTTGTCTTATCACCTTGTTTAGTTTGTTGATGTCGGGTTCGATTGTTTGTATTACTCGTCTGTGGTCCAGTCTACGTAGAGCGTTACGCACTTTGATTAGATTTTTAATTTCTTGACTAAGGTCAAGTTTAGAAAAATTTATATTAATTTGTTTTGTGTGTTTGTTTTTAGTGTTTATTATTGCACTTGTTAGTTTAGCTAGCGCCATGTCAACATCACTGTTTGCTTTTATTTTTTTTATTTATGTTTATGTTATTGTCTAGTGTTTTCCTAAACTTGACCCAGTCTGTTGTTTTATACGACGTACACTTTGTTGTTGTGTTGTCTGTGTGTTGTTCATTTAATGTAAACATAATTGGGTTATGGTCTGATGTCAGTTCTGTGTGTGTTTTAAGTTTAGTTATTTTGTTTACGTTTTCGTTTATGACGATGGCAATGTACGTCGGTGTTGTGTTGTTGTGAGGGAAGTGCGTAGGCTCTTCTGTGTGTAGTACGATCATGTTTTTGGAAGTCTACTATGCTAACCACTCTCCCACAAGACCTTGTTACAACATAGACAAAAAAGTTAATAACTTAAAAACGTTTTTACAAAAATAATTTGAAATATTATATTCACGAAGGTCAACAACTGTTATTAATTAATATTCAAGTATATTATTTATACATAGTTTTCAATATAATCTTTTTGAATGTAATTTGATATTTAATTGTTTGTTACGTATATATTTAAATATTTTAGTAGAAATCATTAATTTGATTCCCATTTCTTAACTTTTTCTCACATCCAAATGTATGTATGTATTATATATTTTTTATTTAAAGGAATATGATTAATTTTTCCAATAATAAAAGTTGTGAATTATTATTATTTAACATTCACAACTATAAATGCAACTTATATGAGGTAATTCAAAGGTACCTCACCTACTAACTTGGCATGACTGCATTTAATATACAGTTTTATATAATACTTACGAATGTAACAGATACCAATAATACAGATAACAACAATTATGCAGCATTTTACAAGCGAGACCATCTGAACATAATTAATTTATAAAACTAATTGTGTATTATAAAAACATCATGAAGATCATTACCAAATGTAATTAAAAGCATTTTTTCTCCAGAAACTTACCTGCAATAACATCTACATAAAAAATTAGAAGCTCATCTGTAATAATGTTTAGATACAAATTTGTATCAAGGGAATATTATTTAAAGTGTTTTGTAAAAAGAAACTCAATTACATTATTTAGATTTTTATTTTATTAGTAAACAATATTGATATACAGTTTAATAATATTAATATATACTAAATTATAAATAGATAGCTAATTTACAAGGTAATAATAATTCAATGGTTAAAGGAAACTAATGCATTTTTTAATTTATTGGTAAACAATTGATATACAATACAAAAATATTAATACTAAATTATAAATAGATAATTAATTTATAAGATAACTTAAGTCTATAACTAAAGAAATACTCTAATTAATTTTTCATTTCTTATTAAACAATTTGATATACTAGATTCTACAAACTCTATAACAAATTTTAACACAAGACATTTTTTAATATATGAACTTACAAAAATTAATTTTACCATAATCATATCTCAATATGATGACATTCTAAAAATGAACAATTAGATTTTAATATAATGTTAAATATGTAATAATTTATAGATAATTAAAGTTTAAACTAATTTTTAACAAAAGCTAGATTATTGAAATATAATTTTAATAACTTATGAATACAAGAACTAAGTGATATTAATGTTGATCTCATCAACAAATAAATGATATTATCTTGCTCACGAATTAACTATACCTTTTTCTTATTGATACAAGATCCATCTATCTCTTCAACTTTTCGTTTATAAGAAGTTTTCAAAGAATAGTGACCCCAAGGTAGTGTATTATAGGAACCAGGTATAATGTATCGCTTGTCATCATAAGGACTAAGAGCAATTTTTGTTTGAGTTTGAGTATAAAGTTCAAGTTTTTCAGATTTTATGAGGTTTTGATTAACCGATATCTCTTTAAAGTTCTCCAAACATTCAACATAATCTTCAAATGTTATTTTCGTACTAAGAACCGACCTTTTAACTCCCTTAGCCTTTTTTGTTAACCCAATATTATTAGATTCTTGTACAATATTCCCATGTTCAAATGCGGCATCATCATGTGATTTTGCTTGTTTTTCTAGGGGGGCTGCTATTTTAAATGTATATAATTTGGATCTTAACCCAACAAAATGAGTCATAGGAGTTCCACTGTTTTCACCCTTCATCATACCAAGCTCTTTTTTATTAGCATGAGGTATATTGTAAACATTAGGTAGAGGGTAGTCGCTTGTATCGAAATACTTGCGGCAGTCTCTTTTTATTAATTCATAGGGGTCATGGTTTCGAATTTCATAAATTATCGAGTCAGTATCAGTATAGAGGGCGGTGCAGTTATCACTCAACTGTGGAACCATATAACCATAATGAAAATTGTATATTGTAGTTTTAGCTAAATCTAAGATTGCCATACCAATATACAAGGGATTATTGAAGAATATCTCCATCTTTTTCAGCTCAATGGCTACCAAATTTGGATTAAAAACTGTACAAGAATGAAATTCCGGTTTAGATATATAAGCTTCCGCCCCATACCGACCCTCCCATTTTGTCACAAGCTTTACATTAGAATGTTTCCTAATATTTTCCATTGTTTTTCCAAAGACAGCATTATTCATTAATTTATACAAATTTTTCTCAAAATCATTATTGGCATTCTTTCGTAGTTTGGTATTTAAATCAATATATGATTGAAGCCAAGGCGACTGTTTAAATTTTAAAACTTTATGAATTTTTGTTAATTCTAGTCCATAGTTTAATGCTTGCTTCAACGTCCTATAATGAATTACATATCGCTCTTTATCATGAAGGGTACTCATCAATTTACTCTGTTTAGAATTAGGTGCTGATCTATGTTCAGAACAAAAAGGTAAGTCCTTATGTTTATCATGAAGTTTTTCAGGATATATGAGATCAACTTCTAGGAAATACCCATTGTCGGCATCATCCAAAATCATTGAAACATCAATATTTGTATCACACCACTCAAAACCACTGTAAGGAAGACACTGACTCATCGCCCATCCATATTGATTGTTAATGTCTAAATAAAGTAAATGCACTTCAGGCTTGGATGGATCAAATCCTGGAACGTATTTATTATTCGCTGTGGAACGTCGTTTCATACATTGACTCAAACCACCGCGAATTCCTCGTTCAACAAACATCATCATATCTATATCAGTCAACAATTCGAGCTCAATATTTGTATACTTCAACATACATTCCCACGTATAACCCGGGAGTGTATAGTAATTTCCCGGGTCAAGGTTGTACGTAGACAGGCAGGTTGCTCTAAACGTTTCGAAAATATCCGTAAGTAGCATTATATCCGTTTCCATATAGAGATCTACATAATCACCTAAATTTGAACAATTAAATGCTGACCAAACGTTTTGCGCATGATGATACATTTGTCTAGAACACTGTTTCTCCTCCAATCGATTATAGAATGCTTCTATGTTCGGTAGTTGAGTGTAATTAAATTTATCAAAAGAATCAATAAAATCATATGGCATTACACCTTTGTTTTTCAACAATTGAAACTGATTTTCTGAAACTTTAGAAAAACGCTTCTTCATGTTAGGAAATTCCGACAAGTATGATGCTAGCTTATCAAGGGAAGAAGCTAAAAATCTGTATGAATCTATGAAACGAAACTTGATAGATGAATCCTCAATGTTTTTACTAAAAGAAATATATTTTTCTTTAGTAACAGGTAGTAGTTCAACACGCCCTCCAATTTTTGTTGCAACATCCTCCACTATCAATATCCCATCATAATTTGACATATTATGGAAGACTACAGGAACCACATGGCTATCTTGATAATTTATATTACAATAATCATGGGCCGGGCCTCTATAATTAGTTCCATTTCTATATCCACCACTTTTCGACATAAGATGAAAATGATCGCAAATTTTCTTCTCTCCATCAACAAAAGGCTTGTTGCATATATGACAATGGGACGATTTCTGAAAATCTTCCTCTTCAATAGTAGTTAATGGATCCATCTCATATGAACACAAAAGAATTGTCTCAACTTCTTCAGACAATCGCTTCAATTCCTTTGTAAACCAATCCATACAATCCATTCCACGATATGAACGATAATTTGATAGTGAATCATCATAAGCACACTTAAAATAATAGCCCACAACAGCAGGTATATGTTTCTGATATTTATTATGACTATTTATGGGTTCTAATACACTTTCAATATCTGAATAGATGATAAACGGCGTTTTCTGTTTATTTTTAAAATTCTTAAACTTTAAAATATTTTCTCCTGTTTTTGGCATTCTTATTACACAATCATTAACTTGCTTGCAAATTTCATAATGGGCGTTCAATTTTTCTTCCGAGTAGAAATAGTGTAAGCATCGCTCACAAAAATACTTTTTATGACTATCTTTATTCAACTGGGAAGAAACCAAACGAGATAGATTTTTAATCCAAACATAATGATAACGAATGGGTAATAAATTATCTCCATCAACATCAGCATCTTCATCATCATCATATTGATTCTGAATCATCAATAAGTTTATATGTTTAGTCATTTTATTTTTGCTCAGATAGCATGGTACAACATTAAAGTTTTTTCGATGTTTCTTCAGTACAAAAACATTTATCGATACTTCATTTTGATTTTCAAAATTTGGAATCTGCTTCAAGGTCATAGGGAATTGGATACTTTTCAATTTCAATACCTTTGAATAATGTGGGTATCTTAATACTCGATCATGATTCTTTTCAACAGGATACAATGCGGACGTCACAGCCCACGCAAAGCATGCATCATCATTATTTTTCACATTTATGCAAGCTTTTCTTCGTTTGATTTGGGTAGGTAGTTCAATATATGAGGATCCAAGCAGTGGTGTATATTTATTTATATTAACCCCAAGGTTAATAATATTTACAAGACTCCAACCGCTTTCACGTTGTTCGAATTCTTCTAAATCACGTGTTATTGGATTGATAACGTTCTTATCAAACCATTCATTCATATCTGTAACCTGGTATATTGGAACATTTGAAGTTGTGAAGGGTTTATACTCAGAAAGTGTTTTATTTGCAGTCATTATTTGAAATTCTCCACAAAAAACTGTATTCACTTTGATAGCTTCATATTTTTTTAGAGTATTCTTAATACGACTTCGACAAAGAGCTTTACAATCCTTCAAAAACTCTTTAGGATCTTTATGTTTAAGATTACTTATAATACCAGTTCTGATTCGACTTTTGAATGCAGATACAGAGTCATCCCACTTTACTTTTTTTATAGCAGTTTCTTTTCGAAGTTTATGGCCTGCTCCATATTTGAATTCGCTTGTTAGTTTTCGACGATTACTCTTAATTAGATTCAGAATAGTCAACAAATGTTGTTTTTGAACAATAAATTTTTTTGTTTTCAATTTCTTCAAAATACGTCGCATACCAACATTGTAAATTTTTAAATCATCCCATTTATCTAACTCATTATTCGATAAAAGACCCAAACCTTGCAGTTTCTCAGCAATCATTTTAAATATTCTTTCTTGACTTCTAGAAATATAATAAAGAAATTGTTTAAATTATAGGCTTTATATATATATAAATAAATGAGTATTAAAAGACGAATATCACCAAAGTTTACGAACATTACCGATAAAATATTTCAAAAAAAATAAATTATTATATATATTTGTAGTCCTATGAATATTGTATACCAAAGATTGTACACTAATGGAGAACTAAAACATAATTTTTAGTAGCTTAGATTCTCATATAAACCAAACATTCTCAATATCTATGTTTTATATACCTATATCATATAGATAACTGCCCGTTTTGTAAGCGGGTCTTACAAATATCATGATTTGGTACAATCACCCATGTAGAGCTACTTCATTAGTACACAGATAGAAAACATCGATTTTAATAGTATACAATATAATCCTCACAAAAATTCTACCCTAGTTTTCACTTTACAGATCTAATATTCTACATGTAAACCTTTTTTTCATATAAACCAAACATTCTCAATATCTATGTTTTATATACCTAATCATATAGATAACAGCCCGTTTTGTAAGCGGGTCTTACAAATACCATGATTTGATACAATCACCCATGTAGAGCTACTTCATTAGTACACAGATAGAAAACGCTGATTTTAATAGTATACAATCTAATCCAAGCAAAAAAAATATATTCCAGTCTCCACTTTACTTCAAACTCTTTTAGAGTTCTCAGATCCTATGAGTAAGTCTAAGATTTGAATTGAACTCACAAACTTGAAAAAAGTTTTTTTTTTTTTTTTTTTTTTTTTGTTTTTTTTTACTTAAAATATGTATGAATCCATAACAATAAGAAATCCATACAAAATTTCTTTACGTAAAACGCAAATAAATTTATCATTACAAAAGTTCGATAACATGTTTTTTTAAATATAGTGCATCAAAATACTGCATCTTATGAAACTAACCTTACAATATTCAAACCTCACAAAACATATATTTCTAACTAGCTTTTGAAACAAATTAACTGTTAATATATCCACTCCCACTCTAAATATGCAACTAATTAAATTCAAGGTGAACTACTACTTATATATGATTCACAGTTTTAGAATATTTGGAAAACATGTCTTGACTAGTTAAAAGTTACCCTCTTACTTTAAAAATTTTCAAATTTCTTGAGAATATTTGATTTTATCAAAAAATAAATCAAAATTCGCCCTTTCTATTCGATCTCATATTATAGTATACAAATACCATACAAATTTATTAAATTCAGAAGAAGTTTAAGAAGCATACAATTTTATAAAATACATTAAACATACATTGAATAATTTTATCAAAATTATTCAAAAATCATGCCTCTTCGCTAGACGTAATACTATACTATACGAAATATCATCAAATTTTGTTTGACCTTGACTAATTAATATTTTTTTGTTAAGTTTACATACACAGTTAGGTATGATAAAAAAATCTTTTTTAGAAATGTGTCTTTTGTAAATATTCGTTTATGTTTGGTGAATTATAACAAACTAAGTGGAACTCAGTGAACACTTTAAAACATTAATCGTCATCCTTGCTATAAACAAGATAATTAATATCTTATCTTTTGAACGAATTCTTATAGATGATGATACATAAACTAATATATTATTTTTAGACTGCGATATATCATAATTAACATATTACTATGTATAGTGTTTTGTTTAAACTTAAAATATGTGTGAATCATCAACAATAAAAATTCTTTATATAAAAAACATATCTTTATATAAATTTATCATTACAAACTAATAGTTTAATGGCATATTTTTAATACAATAAGCCAAATTATCAGATCTTGTGAAACTCACCTTACAAAATTCTAACTCACTTTTGAAACAAAATAACTGTTCACGTATTCACTTCCACTGTTAATATACAACTAATTAAGTTCAAGGTGAAGCTACTTCTTATATTCAGCTCAGAGTAATGAAATATTTATCAACATGTCATGACATGTTCAAGAATTTTATAGAATTTTTTGATATTTTTACAATTTAGAAACAAGTTGTAACATGTAAAAAAATTTTGTTAAATAATAGCTGCTATTTTTAATTTTTACTTTATTTTACTATTCAAAGTAAAATAAAATAATTATAATTCAGTTAGTTATATCAATATTAACTTCAAAATTTCTTGAGAATAATTGATTTTTATCGAAAAAATAAATCAAAATTATATTCTTCTGTTAGATTTAATATCATAGTATGCAAATACAGTGAAAATTTAATAAATTCGTTCAACTTCAAGAATATTTTTACATACATATATTAAAACATTTATATACATTTTAAAAAGATTAAAATATCCTAATAATGAATGATTTTATCCAAATTGAATTTAAATTCTTTCTATTTGTTAGATTTCATATTATAGTATACAAATACCATCAAATTTTGTTTTACCTTAAAACCATAATGCATATTTTAGTTTAATTTACATACACACAAGTAGATATAATAAGCGAAATACAGATTAAGAAATTATTTAAAAAAAGAAAACATTTATCATATTCATATATCTTTATTGAATTTTAACAATTTGATGGACTTACTAAATTTCATCAAAATAATTTGTTTTATAAAAATAAATCAAAATTCTCCTGTTCTGTTAGATTTCATATGAATACTATCAAAATTATCAAGTTTAACCTTAAAATTTTTTCAAAAACTCTTTAGCATGGATATGAACTGAGAAATCAGAGTATTAAAGCAGTTATAAAAGCAATTTTATTAAAAAATTGATAAAATCAGAGTATTAAAGCAGTTATAAAATCAATTTTGTTAAAAAATTGATAAAATCGGAGTAGTTTTTAACAAAAACATATGAAACCGGAATAGTTTTTAGCAAAAAATGATAAAATCGAAGTAGTTTTTATCATTTATATGGTTGAGTTGAGTAGTTTTTAGCAAAAAACTAGCTGTTAAACCCGCTTCGCTGGGTTGTTTTTGCACATTTAAATATCAAAATTGTTAAATGAAAGACTTTTTTTTTAATTCTCTCTGTGTGTACGGAACAGTAAGATTTTTTTGGCCGATCCCAATATTATGTCTACACTCTCTGTGTGTACGGAAAAGTAAGGGAAAGATCGATAGAAACCCATGGAACATTCCAGAATATTCGAGAAAGTTCTAGAAAATTCGATCGAAATCCATAGAACATTCCAGAATGTTCGAGAAAATCCTAGAAAATTCGATAGAAATCTATAGAACATTCCAGAATGTTCGAGAAAATTCTAGAAAATTCGACAGAAACCCATGGAACATTCCAGATTGTTCGAGAAAGTTTGATAAAATTCAATAAAAATCCATACAACATTCGAGAATATTCGAGAAAGTTCTAGAAAATTCGATAGAAATCCATAGAACATTCCAGAATGTTCGAGAAAATTCTAAAAAATTCGATAGAAATCCATGGAACATTCCAGAATTTTCGAGAAAAATCGAAAGACATTTGCGCCAGTAGCGCCATCTAGTGAAAATTGTACTATTGACAGTGGCGCCATCTATTGAAAATTATTAGAACTAAAAAATCGAAAGACATTTGCGCCAGTAGCGCCATCTGGTGAAAATTGTACTATTGGCAGTGGCGCCATCTATTGAAATGATAAATTTATATAAAGATATGTTTTTTATATAAAGAATTTTTATTGTTGATGATTCACACATATTTTAAGTTTAAACAAAACACTATACATAGTAATATGTTAATTATGATATATCGCAGTCTAAAAATAATATATTAGTTTATGTATCATCATCTATAAGAATTCGTTCAAAAGATAAGATATTAATTATCTTGTTTATAGCAAGGATGACGATTAATGTTTTTAAATGTTCACTTGAAGCAAAAACAAAGAAAGGGTAACCCTTTATGGGGTTTACTAGAAAAGAGTATATCCAACTTAGATTACGAGTACGAGTCAAGAAATGTGCTAGGCCCACCCATACAGTTTTCGGGGATAATTGTACTTTTAGAGCCACCCTGATATTTAAAACCGACAGGTCCAGAGAATAAGATCGGAACTGGAAGGAATGTTTAGTGCCCAAAGCAAAGGCTTCATACTTTACTTTCCAAAATGTTACCGCGTGGATTTAAATCACACATCTACAAAACAAAAAGTCCAAGGAAGGAAAGAGTTAAATATAATATCCAAGATAATTATAAACTTGAAAGGTATTTTATGTAAACCATAATCAATTACAAAAACTTATAAAGTATACAAATTTAACACATTAAGTGTTTATTGAATAACAATTTTCAAATTTTAAGTCACTTTAATGTAGAAACATTAAATAAATTTATATTAAATGTTTAAAAGGATGCATAACATAGTGAAATTAAAACATTTCAAACTGTAACCCCAAAAACCCAATAATTAGAATAAATCAAAACATACCAGATCTTTTTATAAGAAATACCTCAGCTCGCTCACATATTGATTTAAAATACGCCACGTGCAAATAATTTAAAGATTATACAAAAATCTAGGATCCATTATTGTTAATATTTCTTTTAATCCATTCCGTCCGAGATCCCAAGTAGAAGAGAACTCTCATCAATACTCAAACAAATAGGTTAGGAAATTACTCCGCGCTCCGATCAATCTCCGCATAAGAAAATAGATCCATTAATTTATGTAATATGTTGTGTTCGTAATTTATGTACACTAACTGGCATAAATTACGGAACATTCCCCAAGAGTCAGGGAAAAAAAAATTTTTTATAGCAACCACCCCAAGTTTAAAGAAAACAAGAAATCCACCCCAAATTAATCATTCAAACGATATGCATCCATTTTCACATTTGGTTTAATTAAGTATAAACTATAAACTTAAGAAAGAAGAAAAAAACATTATATCCATGATTAATATAATCATAGACAATTTCAATTAGAATCTATAAAATAATTTAGATCACAAGTTGATTTATTCAAATCACAAATTTAAGAAAAAATTTCTAACATTACATAAAGAATTTTTAAGCTTTAACAAAAACATTACTAACTTTCAACTATCTTATCAAAATTTCTTAGTAAAATATTTCAACTTATAACTATACTTATAAAGAAATTTGTTAATAAATCATTTCTAACTCTAAATATTTTAATTTTTAACTATATATGTAAAAATTTTCTTAATAAATTATTTCTAACTTTAATTATACTTGTAAAGAAACTTCTTAACAAATTATTTTAATTTTTAACTATATATGTAACAATTTTCCTTAATAAATTATTTTAACTCTTAACTATATACGTAAAAGTTTTTTAATAAATCATTTTAACTTTTAACTATATATGTAAAAATTTTCTTAATAGATTGTTTTAATCTTTTCACTAGTAAAAATTTTTTTAATAAATATTTTAATTTTTTAATTATACGTGCAAAGAAAAAGTACAACATGAAACACGATATCATTAACATTTACAAAGACAAAGAAAAAAAAACAAATTACACCTATGACATTTTTTTAGAGGGTCAAAAAGAAAATATAATGTCAATTGACGAAAACAAATTACTTTGAAAAAGGAAGAAAATTATTTTTACAGGTATGTCTTCATCAAACCTGATTTACAATTTTAATTATAAAATTCAAAAAATTTTTGTTTTAAAATTACAGAATGCGTTGAATTCCTACTTTTCCATATACAAACTACTTAACAAAGAAAAACTATTGCACTCGTTACATGATCGTTTATCGTTATATTTAAAATTTAGATTAGGAGTTAATTCGCACCACTACATTAAACCATCTTCATGCCATTTCACTCTTCATATATATTGCTGATGCAAATAAAATTCCAGAGTACACCTGTTAATAGCACTTAGAAAATCATACACTAGGCAAATTACAAATTAATGTGTCCATCTCCATACGATATGTCAAGTTTTAAATATACGTAATTAAACATTTAAAATGTTTTTTCAATGGTCAGGCAAAACAGTTATAAGCAATGTAATATCGATTGCATAAAAATTGACGCCAACATCCAATTACGAATACACATACTTAGCATAAGTTGTTTATTGTGAAGAGAAATATACAAAATCTTCCATCGAATTTTGTGTTTCCACATATAATTACGCATTATCCATTTTGTAAAACTTAATAGTCCATCTCCATAAACAAACATAATTTGTGCCATAAGCGTATGAAATTTCAATTCGTTATCTATAGCAGTATGTACTTTCAGATTCGTGTATTATCGACAGCCATATTTGTGTCAATGACATTTAAGAAAAATCAGGTGATGTTAAACACAACACAGTTTTTGAAAAAATTAGGTGATTTAGTTATTTGTTATTAAAGTATAATTGTTAGAGTGCGAAAATTTAAAAGAACATAAATTCGGTCAAGTCCTTTCCCTTCTTTGGATGAAAATTATTTTATTCATTTGACTACTACTAAAGTGTATTAAAATTATAAACATTGTATTCGTTCAAATACACCAACGTATATAAAAAATATTTTTTTTAAGAAACGATAAGTTCCAAGAAAAAGAAAAAAGACTTGATTTTTATAATAAGTTTTTACATTATGCAATAAACCATTTAATTTGTAGGAATTCAAACAAAAGGAAAATCAAAACTAAAAAAAAAAATATATACTAGATGTTATGCGAATTTTCCGCTCATTCTACTAGGAATATAAATAATTTATCTTAAGAAACTTTTACTCTAACAAACAAAAGTTTTTTCTTTTTATTTTTTTTTTTAAAGAAAAATACATTCGCGGTAATAGGTAAAATTCCTTCAGATAACGTTTAACCAAAAGATAATATTACGGATCTATATGGAAAATTCTAGTATAATATATTATTAGTCACCAATTATTAGAAAATATAACAATAATCATCAAATAAATTATAATTGCTGATAGGTAACGATTTAAACAATTTAATATTTATTGTTTGTAATATACGTTTTATAAGTTGTTAAATAATTACTTTTATTTCAGTTTTAGGTTATGTTTATGATAATTTACTTCATATACACAATTGATGATGAAAAATGGTATAAATTTTACGAAAAAATTAAAGTTTGAAAAAAAAAAAATTTAATATTAAATACATAATAAAATAAAGGCAAGATATACAACTTCACTCAACCAGACGATCCAAATTGTCATTAAGAATAAAGTAATTTATAAATAGCTCAATAAGTTTTCATTAATTTACAATCTTGATGTACCAGTTTCTTTTTCAGATATATCTCTGTACAGTTTCGTAATACCGGAATGAGATAGATTATGAAAATACTGAAGTGTATAATTTAAAAAATTTTTGGGAAGAACTATTCCTTTCACACGATTTTTACCCACGAATTTACACAAAAGACCATCCCGAATAAAGAAATCTTTGACATTTAAACCCGACTCGATGTCACGGTAAATGAATTTGCAATATTCCGAACTTTTTCTTGTGATTCTCGTAGAGATAAATAGCCTTGCGGTTCGTGTGAATAATATTAGATAATAACAGTTTAGACCCCGAAATATGAACTTTTTTTAAATTATCAAGTATAGTATCTTTCTCGTTTTGTTCGAACATACGCGAAAAATTAAATTAAGATAAACCAAAGGCAAATGTATAGAAAGATTGGGGAAATTAGAATTTAGTTTTTTGAAGTACTCGAATTATCCCTGGTGAAGGTTGAGAATCAATTTCTGTAGTTGCTACTGAAGTTTGTCGCCCTTGAGGCCTTGTAGGGCAATATGAAATATGATGATCAGACGCTTTACAATACGCACAGTTAGTGAAGTTAATACGAGGATGATTTAAATTAGACACTGATGGGCTATTTGAAAAATTTGCAGCCTGTGTAACCGTATTACTATGATTACTAGTTGAAGTATTCATATCATAACGATTTGTAGATGATCGAAAACTAGTACTTGGCAAAACAGTCAAAAAGGAAGCAACACGGTTTTGTATTTGTTCGATTTTCAAAGCAAAAGAACCTAAATTTTCGAAATTACGTGGCATATCCATAGTTTTAACTAAATCATATGTCCGCGAGTTTACATGAGAAAATATAATACTTATTATTTCTTCTTGCGGAAATAACGGACAAATTACTCTAGCATATTTACGGATAGAAAGAAAAAAATTGTAAAATTTTTTATTTAACCTCTGTGTTCATCGCACAAATCGGTCTACTAAAATTTGAATTTCCGGATAAGGGATACAAGCTTTTAGACTATTTCGGATTATATTCCAAGGCAAATTTTGTACAATAAATTCAGACCACTTATGTCGTGAGTGCACATTAACTTTTGCAATTAATGATCTAATTAAAATAGACTCTTTAATAATGCGAAGTGAAACTACTTCATCAACTTCTATTACAAAATTCAAAATCGACTCAAGTTCAATACATCCAATACAGGAATTTCCTTAATGACATCATGCGGTCGAATAGATTCATTATTATTGTTACTACTGTGGTTTAGCTGCATTCTGTTGTTGGTTAACGGCCAAAGATAAATTCCGTAACAAGTTTGTGGTTTCTTGCAAAAACAATGCAGTTTGTCTTAAAGGAGGACTCACCAAATCATCAATTCGCCTTCTTGCTCTTCTAAAGGTAGATAATGGCGTACGTTGCCGTCTACGTGGACTAGTGCCTGGGACAGGTACTGCTGGTCCATCCGATTGCGTTTGTACTTCGGTAATTGACGAATCCATATTGCTGCTAAACTACCAGATTAATGAACTTTATAGGTACAAATCAATATCCAACCTACGAGGAAAAACTGTACATAAAATGTTCAACAAAAAAAAAAACTTTAAGAGAGAAAGAAAATACACCAGGTATTTATCAAAAAAAAATTTTAATAGTATAACTTTAAGTCATCTATTAGAACATTAACGCACAAAGGTGCTTTAAATGAGAAAAAATCTCAATTTTAAGGTAAAAGAAAAAAAATATTAAAAACTCATAAGTAATGGCAATAACATATATTCATATTAAGGGTTTGAGATAGAAACAGAAAGATAAAATGTAGTGTAGATCAAAAAAAGAAATTATTTAGTTTGATAACCGACGAAAATGGTATATCAATGAGTTTACGGTAAATTCCGGTTATCAAACACTAAACATCCATCCATTGGGCTCGCTGCCAAATGAAGCAAAAAACAAAGAAAGGGTAACCCTTTATGGGGTTTACTAAAAAAGAGTATATCCAACTTAGATTACGAGTACGAGTCAAGAAATGTGCTAGGCCCACCCATACAGTTTTCGGGGATAATTGTACTTTTAGAGCCACCCTGATATTTAAAACCGACAGGTCCAGAGAATAAGATCGGAACTGGAAGGAATGTTTAGTGCCCAAAGCAAAGGCTTCATACTTTACTTTCCA
The DNA here is from genome assembly GCF_905475395.1 of Chrysoperla carnea. Taxonomy (NCBI): domain Eukaryota; kingdom Metazoa; phylum Arthropoda; class Insecta; order Neuroptera; family Chrysopidae; genus Chrysoperla; species Chrysoperla carnea. The sequence goes on from NC_058342.1 coordinate 12,482,561, forward strand.
AAATGTTACCGCGTGGATTTAAATCACACATCTACAAAACAAAAAGTCCAAGGAAGGAAAGAGTTAAATATAATATCCAAGATAATTATAAACTTGAAAGGTATTTTATGTAAACCATAATCAATTACAAAAACTTATAAAGTATACAAATTTAACACATTAAGTGTTTATTGAATAACAATTTTCAAATTTTAAGTCACTTTAATGTAGAAACATTAAATAAATTTATATTAAATGTTTAAAAGGATGCATAACATAGTGAAATTAAAACATTTCAAACTGTAACCCCAAAAACCCAATAATTAGAATAAATCAAAACATACCAGATCTTTTTATAAGAAATACCTCAGCTCGCTCACATATTGATTTAAAATACGCCACGTGCAAATAATTTAAAGATTATACAAAATCTAGGATCCATTATTGTTAATATTTCTTTTAATCCATTCCGTCCGAGATCCCAAGTAGAAGAGAACTCTCATCAATACTCAAACAAATAGGTTAGGAAATTACTCCGCGCTCCGATCAATCTCCGCACAAGAAAATAGATCCATTAATTTATGTAATATGTTGTGTTCGTAAATTATGTACACTAACTGACATAAATTACGGAACACACTGAGTTCCACTTAGTTTGTTATAATTCACCAAACATAAACGAATATTTACAAAAGACACATTTCTAAAAAAGATTTTTTTATCATACCTAACTGTGTATGTAAACTTAACAAAAAAATATTAATTAGTCAAGGTCAAACAAAATTTGATGATATTTCGTATAGTATAGTATTACGTCTAGCGAAGAGGCATGATTTTTGAATAATTTTGATAAAATTATTCAATGTATGTTTAATGTATTTTATAAAATTGTATGCTTCTTAAACTTCTTCTGAATTTAATAAATTTGTATGGTATTTGTATACTATAATATGAGATCGAATAGAAAGGGCGAATTTTGATTTATTTTTTGATAAAATCAAATATTCTCAAGAAATTTGAAAATTTTTAAAGTTAAGATGGTAACTTTTAACTAGTCAAGACATGTTTTCCAAATATTCTAAAACTGTGAATCATATATAAGTAGTAGTTCACCTTGAATTTAATTAGTTGCATATTTAGAGTGGAAGTGGATATATTAACAGTTAATTTGTTTCAAAAGCTAGTTAGAAATATATGTTTTGTGAGGTTTGAATATTGTAAGGTTAGTTTCATAAGATGCAGTATTTTGATGCACTATATTTAAAAAAACATGTTATCGAACTTTTGTAATGATAAATTTATTTGCGTTTTACGTAAAGAAATTTTGTATGGATTTCTTATTGTTATGGATTCATACATATTTTAAGTAAAAAAAAAAAAACAAAAAAAACACTTTTTTCAAGTTTGTGAGTTCAATTCAAATCTTAGACTTACTCATAGGATCTGAGAACTCTAAAAGAGTTTGAAGTAAAGTGGAGACTGGAATATATTTTTTTTGCTTGGATTAGATTGTATACTATTAAAATCAGCGTTTTCTATCTGTGTACTAATGAAGTAGCTCTACATGGGTGATTGTACCAAATCATGATATTTGTAAGACCCGCTTACAAAACGGGCAGTTATCTATATGATATAGGTATATAAAACATAGATATTGAGAATGTTTGGTTTATATGAGAATCTAAGCTATTAAAAATTATGTTTTAGTTCTCCATTAGTGTACAATCTTTGGTATACAATATTCATAGGACTACAAATATATATAATAATTTATCTTTTTTGAAATATTTTATCGGTAATGTTCGTAAACTTTGGTGATATTCGTCTTTTAATACTCATTTATTTATATATATATAAAGCCTATAATTTAAACAATTTCTTTATTATATTTCTAGAAGTCAAGAAAGAATATTTAAAATGATTGCTGAGAAACTGCAAGGTTTGGGTCTTTTATCGAATAATGAGTTAGATAAATGGGATGATTTAAAAATTTACAATGTTGGTATGCGACGTATTTTGAAGAAATTGAAAACAAAAAAATTTATTGGTCAAAAACAACATTTGTTGACTATTCTGAATCTAATTAAGAGTAATCGTCGAAAACTAACAAGCGAATTCAAATATGGAGCAGGCCATAAACTTCGAAAAGAAACTGCTATAAAAAAAGTAAAGTGGGATGACTCTGTATCTGCATTCAAAAGTCGAATCAGAACTGGTATTATAAGTAATCTTAAACATAAAGATCCTAAAGAGTTTTTGAAGGATTGTAAAGCTCTTTGTCGAAGTCGTATTAAGAATACTCTAAAAAAATATGAAGCTATCAAAGTGAATACAGTTTTTTGTGGAGAATTTCAAATAATGACTGCAAATAAAACACTTTCTGAGTATAAACCCTTCACAACTTCAAATGTTCCAATATACCAGGTTACAGATATGAATGAATGGTTTGATAAGAACGTTATCAATCCAATAACACGTGATTTAGAAGAATTCGAACAACGTGAAAGCGGTTGGAGTCTTGTAAATATTATTAACCTTGGGGTTAATATAAATAAATATACACCACTGCTTGGATCCTCATATATTGAACTACCTACCCAAATCAAACGAAGAAAAGCTTGCATAAATGTGAAAAATATTGATGATGCATGCTTTGCGTGGGCTGTGACGTCCGCATTGTATCCTGTTGAAAAGAATCATGATCGAGTATTAAGATACCCACATTATTCAAAGGTATTGAAATTGAAAAGTATCCAATTCCCTATGACCTCGAAGTAGATTCCAAATTTTGAAAATCAAAATGAAGTATCGATAAATGTTTTTGTACTGAAGAAACATCGAAAAAACTTTAATGTTGTACCATGCTATCTGAGCAAAAATAAAATGACTAAACATATAAACTTATTGATGATTCAGAATCAATATGATGATGATGAAGATGCTGATGTTGATGGAGATAATTTATTACCCATTCGTTATCATTATGTTTGGATTAAAAATCTATCTCGTTTGGTTTCTTCCCAGTTGAATAAAGATAGTCATAAAAAGTATTTTTGTGAGCGATGCTTACACTATTTCTACTCGGAAGAAAAATTGAACGCCCATTATGAAATTTGCAAGCAAGTTAATGATTGTGTAATAAGAATGCCAAAAACAGGAGAAAATATTTTAAAGTTTAAGAATTTTAAAAATAAACAGAAAACGCCGTTTATCATCTATTCAGATATTGAAAGTGTATTAGAACCCATAAATAGTCATAATAAATATCAGAAACATATACCTGCTGTTGTGGGCTATTATTTTAAGTGTGCTTATGATGATTCACTATCATATTATCGTTCATATCGTGGAATGGATTGTATGGATTGGTTTACAAAGGAATTGAAGCGATTGTCTGAAGAAGTTGAGACAATTCTTTAGGTCCGTAAAATTAGCAGTGCAAAATCGGCGAAAATAAAAAAAAAAAACGCCAAAATTTGTTGCTTTTAGTTGCTAATTAGTTGCCGAAGAAACGATTTTGTTGCTCAAACCGATCAAAAAAAATCGGCAACAAATCTAGCTTAACGTTAAGTTAGCGTGAAAAAATTAATAAAGGTGTGGTATATTGCTTGATTGCAAGTCAATTTGTTGCTAATTTGTTGCTTTGAAATAAATTTGGAAAAATTGAATTTTTCCATTTTTGTAAAATTTAATACTGTCCACGCCAGCTTAACTCCCAATTTTTCCAGGTTAATTTTGATAAAATAATTTGTTGCTGCTCCTGAGGTGACTTCTCAAGGTGTGTAGAGTCAGCAACAAAATATAAACCGGAAGTCGGGAAAGTTTGGACACCGGTTAGTTCACAAACCGGTCACGCCAGCTTAACTCCCGATTTTTCCGGGTCAAATTTGATCAAATAAATTGTTGCTGCTCACAGCTTTAATTGCTATGGTGCTCATTGAAAAGTTATGGTAGTTTGAAGATGAAACAAAGTGTTTTATCAAATTTTCATTAAGCTTTCGAGCCTTAAGAGCTTAAAAGCATAGAACAGCTATTTTTTGAGTTTGGAGAGCTCAAAATAACAAAACGAATATATTTTCGAGTTCCAAGAGCTCAAAAATGTTGTAATACATGAAATTTCGAGCGTTTAGGCATGGAATTAGAGGGAAAGTACAAAGATACCGTGAAGGGTGAATCATCTTACTTATTTTTTGATAGGTGAAAAATTTTATTCATTTATATTACTGTTATACTGTGTTTTTTATTTTCACAAACATGAATATGCGAGGAATAATAGTACTAGTATTTTTTTTTAAAATTTCTTTTTCAAGACGGTCATCGTATTCCGTCCATTGAATTCCTCGTAAACACACCGCCGTAAAGTGTCCTAAACTTGTATCCATTGATGATCTTCGAGTAATCACAGGGGGCGTATAATCTACAGCTCCAACAAGTCGGTAAATTTCTTCAGCATTCAGGGGATTTATTACACTTCGTGGCAGAGTATTTAATTTCATCTTCTCGTTTGTTCCATCATCAAATACCTCGAAAACGATGACATTTCCTGTTAAATATGAATCAAAATTTATTCTCAATCATGAAATTTTCAAACTCAATATTTTATTTATTCAAAAACTTTTTTTTTATTGAAAAATTTCTAAGGTTTTTTTTTTTAATTATTCAACTTTTTATGAATTAAAAAAAAAACATAATAATAAATGGTATAAATTTTACTATATGAATTTTATGCGCCAAAAACAAGTGATCACGAAACTAATGAATTTTCAAAACTTTAGCTTTCTGGACACTTGATGTTGTATTATTTTCTTCTGTTCATTTACTTTTACAAATTTCAGATTCTATGCTTCTTAGGTAATATCAAAATTGTTCACTAATAAAAAAAATTGACTGCTCTGAAGCCATTTTTAAATGATGATTTAAACTGATGTAATTTCAGTTTTTTAATAAGATCCAGAAACTATTATAATTTCAGTAAATGCAAACTAATATTCAATTCAATTCAATTTATTGCAGCAAAAAGATATAATCCTATGTACAGAGAGTTGATTGAGTATAAACATAATGTTTAATTAGGTAACAGATTTAACAATAAAAAAATTACTGAGGGAATTCCTGAGGGCAAAACAACTTTGTAGATAATCAAATAGGGTGGTTGGGTTTTTCAGAGACACCTAGCATTTTTCCCAGAATTTCGTAATCAGAACCGTTCATGACTTCGGTTCTCCAGTAGACTTCTCTCAGACTTGCATAAAATGTACATTGGACTAGGAAATATAGGATTCTTTCGTTGCTTCTGAAGCCACAGAACAAGCAAGTTTTGAGCGATGATAAATGGATTATTTCACTACCGATGGAAATTATGCAAGAGTAGTTAGAGGCTACTCTCAATTGAACTATGGGCTTGATCGAGTGTTGTGGAATTCTGGCTGTAAGTTCAGGCATAATTTCGAATAGTGGTGTAGGCAGGATTATTTGGCAAGCTTTAGAGCGAAAGTAACGCTCACGATCAACGAGAGCTAGGTGGCACCAATATTTTTTTTAGGATTGTCTCTTTACGGCCAACCCACATTTCAGAGTCCAAGTTGTCTAGCATGTGATCTTCGCTAATAAGTTTGAGTAGGCCCCCGGGCTGCTGAATCCAGCTGAGAACTCCTGATCTGCAGGCCGTATTGTGCTGTTTGGTTAATTGTTGGAGACAGATTTTTGGAATGCGATGGTCTTCTAGTTTTCATACTTTTATGATCCAGATAATAGATGCTTGTAGCAAGGTAACTGCAAAGTGTTCGATATTTAGCTCGATTCTAATAGCGTATCATGGAGTACATTTAGGGAGTGACAGAAGTTTTTTAAAGAAATAAAAGTGAGCAGATTCCAGCATCTCAATATAATCGGGTCTAATGCACCATAGGTGAGCTTGGTAGAGTAACGTGCTACGTATCAGACTATTATTCAACTTAGTTTTCCCAATCCAGGAGTCAGCTTTTAATTTGGCTAGAGTGACAAGAGCAGTGCCTGAAGCAACTTTGCTGCGACTAATAGCGTGCTTAACAAAGTCAAGTCCCACAACACTGGAAGTAAATAATACTCCAAGGTATGAATATATATTTTTACTATTTCAATGGTCTCACCGTTGAATTTAAATACTGAACATTTCTTCCGGCACTTTCCACTTGCACTGACTCTTAGAGCTTTGGTCTTGGAAGTATTAACTTGTAGATCATTGATATTGCAGTATTCTTCTAATAATCTCAAGTCTCTTTGTATTTGTCCAGCAGTCCGCAAAAGCATCGCGATGTCATCAGCGTATAATAAAAAAAGCATTGATTTTGCGTTGCACAGATTGATGCCCTCTAAGTGCTGGTCTTCGAAAAATGAGATGAGGTCTGATAGATATAAAATGAACAACAGAGGGCTCAGCACTTCACCCTGCAGTACACCTTGTGAAACGTCAATTGCGCTGGATAGTTGACCATCTACTTGAACTCTCAAAATGTAAATTGGTTTGCTCTAATTTCGTTTATCATCTAAGATCTCTCGATGAAAACTCCTCTAAAATTGACAGCTTTTCACAAAGATTTGAAAAGTTTTCTAAGAGTTAAAATCTCCACTTGCTCAAGAAAATGCAAAAAATATCGTGATACTTGGTGTACTCTGTGCTACGATTGAAGGAATAATTGTTATTGCAATCGCAGACTCGAAGTAACAATATAAAGTTATGAATCAGCAGAAAGATATTGATATATTTAGGTAATACAATCAAGGAAAATTTACAGAAAAAAGCCATCAAGAATTTTTAAAATAATCTAGACATCGGCCTCACTGGTATTTATTATTGTTTAATGAATTCTTGAAAAATATCAACGTAGAGGTACAACTGGAAAAGATGATTTTTTTAGTTATTATAAAAATCTCAAAGAATTGACTCCCAAATTCATACTGTAAACAGTGAAATCTCAATCTTACAACTGACAACAGGTAACATGAAATTAGTATAGTGAACCAGGATCAAGTGAATAAGAAAAGTGATGACAGATTATAAAAACTTCGATCAGTATAAAAATGTTTATAAATGCAACGATATGTGTTTAGATCTATAGCCTTTGTCAATGTGAGATGCATGGTGGTAAAGTCTGATTACACTGATATACACTATTCAGTTCTTATAAGTGGCTATTGCCACGATATTGGTAAATTAATTGTTAAAAGTCAAGGAAATCGTGAATCTAAATCACAAATTATGATTTAATAAAGTTAGATAAGGTTAAACATGGTATTAAATAATATAGTATTGACTAGTATCAGACTCAACCACTGTATAGTCCACCTGTATCATAAAACATACACTACAATAGAGTCAATATGATTTTGAATGATAAAAAAATGAACATTCTTCTGAAACTTGTACAACCTGAAATATCTTACGAAAACTGTTCTAAATATTTTGTTGTCCATCCATAAGTAAAACTAACAGAACACATCGCAATCGTACTAAGAAATAGCTGATGATAGTGAATTTCTTATTTTAATGTTCGAGTGTTAATTAAATTCTAAGAAAGTTATCATTGAGAAATCCTATTTATTAAACTTCATAAGTTATCATCGTGGTGAATTACAAAAATTTTAGAATAGTCTCCTATTCATTGTTTTCTTTTACTTTTAATTTAATCAAAATTAACCCGGGAAAATCGATAGTTAAGCTGGCGTGACCTGTTTGTGAACTAACCGGTGTCCAAACTTTCCCGACTTCCGATTTTTATTTTGTTGCTGACTCTACACACCTTGAGAAGTCACTTCAGGAGCAGCAACAAATTATTTGATCAAAATTAACCCGAAAAAATCGGGAGTTAAGCTGGCGTGACCGGTTTGAGAACTAACCGGTGTCCAAACTTTTCCGACTTCCGGTTTATATTTTGTTGCTGACTCTACACACCTTGAGAAGTCACCTCAGGAGCAGCAACAAATTATTTGATCAAAATTAACCCGGAAAAATCGGGAGTTAAGCTGGCGTGACCGGTTTGTGAACTAACCGGTGTCCAAACTTTCCCGACTTCCGGTTTATATTTTGTTGCTGACTATATGCACCATAGCAATTAAAGCTGTGAGCAGCAACAATTTATTTGATCAAATTTGACCCGGAAAAATCGGGAGTTAAGCTGGCGTGACCGGTTTGTGAACTAACCGGTGTCCAAACTTTCCCGACTTCCGGTTTATATTTTGTTGCTGACTCTACACACCTTGAGAAGTCACCTCAGGAGCAGCAACAAATTATTTGATCAAAATTAACCTGGAAAAATTGGGAGTTAAGCTGGCGTGACCGGTTTGTGAACTAACCGGTGTCCAAACTTTCCCGACTTCCGGTTTATATTTTGTTGCTGACTATATGCACCATAGCAATTAAAGCTGTGAGCAGCAACAATTTATTTGATCAAATTTGACCCGGAAAAATCGGGAGTTAAGCTGGCGTGACCGGTTTGTGAACTAACCGGTGTCCAAACTTTCCCGACTTCCGGTTTATATTTTGTTCCTGACTCTACACACCTTGAGAAGTCACCTCAGGAGCAGCAACAAATTATTTGATCAAAATTAACCTGGAAAAATTGGGAGTTAAGCTGGCGTGGACAGTATTAAATTTTACAAAAATGGAAAAATTCAATTTTTCCAAATTTATTTCAAAGCAACAAATTAGCAACAAATTGACTTGCAATCAAGCAATATACCACACCTTTATTAATTTTTTCACGCTAACTTAACGTTAAGCTAGATTTGTTGCCGATTTTTTTTGATCGGTTTGAGCAACAAAATCGTTTCTTCGGCAACTAATTAGCAACTAAAAAGCAACAAATTTTGGCGTTTTTTTTTTTATTTTCGCCGATTTTGCACTGCTAATTTTACGGACCTACATGTAAGTCTGTTGTATGTTTTTTAATTGTATGTTTTAAATAGAATTTCTTAATATACAATTTTATTTCGAGTATCGTGGTATTTATTTCAACTACTATGTCTCAACAAAAATTCATCCATTTATTCAAAAGTTGTTTATTTTGTCTCATTCGTGGATTTAACACCTCCACAAGAAATTGTAAAATATTTTGGGAAAGATATTTTATATAATTATTATAGTATCCAAACTTTGATAGTGTATTGTAGTCACTTGTGTTTAATGTTTCCCTGTTATTGTCAAAACAATTTGTAACCATTATTTCTCTTTACGTTAGCTGGCAAAACAGCAGAATAAAAATCAGTGTGTTTTCCAAAAATCGATTGCGCTGATACAAAATTGGAATGTCCTCTGATAATTCAATAAATAATATAACGATAAAAACAATGAGATTATGATTGGGGGTTTGTTAATAAAAGTACTTCCTGGAATTAGAGATGTGTGTGATATTGGAAAATGTATTAAAAATAAGTTACGAGAAATCGAAACTTTTCCTTTCATTAAAGATGAAGATTAAACAAATCGTCACGATATAAAAAAGAGTTATTATAATAAATATTAACAAAAACACGTTAAAATCAACAATTCAATAATCACACCAAGTTTCGTTTAATGTAACATACTCAGTTGGGGTTTTACTTGGTTATACGAAGACTACTACTCTACTATTCTAGATCCAAATAAATTACATGAATCTGATTATATAGTGAGGATTCAAACTGTAAACTCAATATTTATTAATTGCAATTTAACAAGTGGAGCTTATTTGAACGGTCTCAAGCGGCGTTGTATTCACTGTTTTTCTTTGATATATCGGTATTGGTTATAAAATTGTGTAGTTCCTTCAAAAAATATATTTCAGAAGCCTCTTACCAAGCAGTTCATGGATGAAATAGTTATGTCTCTTGAGGATCTGACATAGGAAATTGGTTTGTTTCAGCAGATAAAAACCAACAGTAACGATTTAAGCAAAATAGCTTAAAAATCATCCTTCTGTATCAATTATTTCTAATTTTGAATGATACGAATAAATTAACTAGGAAATCGTATAAGCATGTTAGTGTGAGGAAAACAACTAAGGACAAAACATTTACATCAACATCGCCAATAGAAAATTTTGGAATAGATCGATAAAACTGAACCATTCAAATTTTAAACGGCACTGATAAACCCGTTTAATAACATTGTTAGTCACGAATTACATAGCTATAATCGTTGTAAGAATTATTTCAAATATGGAGATGAAGTGATTATTATTCATATTATATTTCACTTCTCGTTTTTGATATTACAATTTAGTACCGCTACTATATGCTACTTTAAGTCACATATTTAGAGAAAAATATTTTTAGTACTGCCACCTATCGGCGAATCTTCACAACATTTATTTGTGTTGGAATAGTCAGATGTAGATCAAATAATAATTTAAGCTTATTTAAGTATAATGATTACAAGTTAAGTTTAATAATTATTGAAACTAAAAGAAAAAATAAAAGTAAAATAATTATTGATCAATAATTCCACTAAGAAACAATAAAAATGAATAATAGTAAAAATCGCAACAGAGAACAAGAATCAGAAGACGAAACAATAAACAGGTTATGTAGGTTAAGAATATGATGGAATCCTTTTAAAAAATGAAAAATTAACAAGAGGTAACGAATTATCGTTCCTTGGTTATGAAATTTTTTTAGAGAGTCTTTTTTAGATTACGTATACTTTTTCGGCGGCATGTAATCTTTATGAATGAGACATTTACGCAACTGGAAAATTTTGCACGAAGTGGCATTAACTTTCGTCGGGGTGCCACTACCGTGCTAATGACGTACATCAATTTTGATGATTCGTTTTTTATTGGCATTATGTACTCTTTATGAATGAGATATGATGCGCAAAGCACTGGTAACTATCGTGGGGGTACCTCTACCGTGTTATTAGCGTTCATCATTGTTGAAAGGAATTGTTGCAAGGAAAGAAGAATTCGGATCTTTGCATCTTATGGCCTTTCTAAAGAAAATACTGGTGTAGACCGAAGATCCAGAAAAACGAATATCGACACTGAATGGGAACTTGGGTTTTCTGTCTTTGATAAAATCGTAGAAAGATGGAACTTTCTACGAACCGACATTGATCTTTATGCGTCTAGAAATAATGGAAAAGTTCCAAACTTTTTGCGTGAAAAAGAGGCATAGAGACGTTATTTATAGACGCATTCACAGTTATTTGGATAAAATATTTTTTCTATGCATTACCACCTTTTTCAGTCATTTTTAAAGTTATACAAAAAATAAAATTAGAGTATGTGCTAGACATAGTAGTGATGCTATTTTGGCCAATGAAACCCTGGTAACCGCTTTTCAATTCAATGCTAATATTTTTAAAAATTTTTGATCTTTTATTATATCACTGCAGATTTTTGATAAACCCACTGTCAAAAAACTTTGCCCTGGTTGCAAGAAAGCTCTCCGGAAAACGCATCAACGAAAAGGGCGGGGAAAATCTGTAGACACCTTAATATCTTCATTAACTGACTCAGCTATACAAAAATACAATTCAGCTTTGAAAAACGGTACAAAAGTTTTTAACATTCAGTTTTCAACAACGTGCAGCATATGTTATGTTAAACGCTGAAAGATCAACAATTAACCTGATTAAGTGCAATAGACTAGGTCATATTGCTTCAATAGTTCGTTTTTTCAAGGACGAATTTAAAATTCATAATCTCAAACCTAAATATGATGCTATTTGAGATCAGAAACGATTCTCAATTGGCCTGTTACACTTGAGGCACTGGAATCGTTGGATTTGAAATTCGCGAAAAACATTCAAGTTGGTTTCACTCTCGCTTTAGCTACTACTGCTCATAGAGTTCAAACATTATCCTTAATTAAAATTAGTAATATCGTAAGTTCGGAAGGCGGCACAAAGACCAATGCGACTAATATTCATTTTACGTTTTTTTAAATACAAGAAAAGCGTGTGGCCAGGACTTTAATTTTATATAAAACAGACGGGCCAGAACTTTAATTTTGTATATATGTATAACAGACGAAGGAACTTCGCGGTAAAACTGTTACTATTCTTAAAATGCTTAAAAATCGCATTATAAGGCAACATCACAATCAGTGAGTCAGGGGATAGATTTATGTTTGTTATCAGTAGGCAAAGACAAACGCTACACAGTTAATAAATAATAACGTCACTATTAATAAAAACGTCACCCACATAGTGTCTGGAAATTTGCAAAAATTTTCACCAGAGACAGATACATTATTCCAACACTCTCGGATGAAACAAAAGACCGAGACTATTACACTGACAAGGACAAATGAAATTACATAGGGAATACAAATCATCTACGCTCACTCTTTTCGTGCTCAGGTGGCAACAAAACAAATCCAGATACATTTGAACCAATTTCCTAAATTTGCAAAAACCTGGAAAATTAAAATCAATAATAGTAAAACGGAACACATAATTTTTGCACGAAAACACAACAATACAAAAATAATTGTCCCTATAACAGTAGGTCAAATAAAAATAAATTCTAGCACAAAGGTTAAATACCTAGGTATAATACTTGATCGTAAACTGTATTACAAAGAGAATATTAGAGCTCTTATTCAAAAAGGAAACGCGTTAATTAAAAAACTGTACCCATTTCTGAACAAAACAGCAAAATGAGTAGACAAAACAAAAAACTTATTTATACTGCCACTATCCGACTTCTTATAGCCTACGCAGTTCCAGTGTGGTAAAGTGCGTCGAAAACAGCTAAAACAAAACTTCAAAGATTGCAGAAAAAGTATCTAAGACTGATCCTAACAAAAGACTGTTATGAAAAAGAAAATGAAATGCATAACGAGATTGGGCTAGCCACAATAAAAGGCTTTATAAATAAAATAAGCACAAAATTTTACTTAACAGATATCAAAAACAGCAAATTAACCAAAACTACGATCAATATACGTAGAAACGAACCAACAAAACACAAACTCATATATGGTGGCCTCCCCTATATATTAACATTCAAAATAGTACAAATTGATCTCACTTGCCGTGATATAACAAAATAACTACGGACACATATAATCAAGAATATACATACTAAAACAACAAGGCAAGCAATACTAAAACAAGAGTTTCATGAAGGAAGGATTCCATGAAACAAAGCATGAAGCAGGTTTTTACGCAATGGTTTTCCTGCAAGTATATGTGAAACATAGACTTAATGAGATGTAATGTAATATTTAAATATATGTTTATATGTCTCCCTCTAACGGGGAATTGTATATATTTTGTATATATATTATGTATTTTAACTGATAAATAAGGATCTAATTGAATAGCTACACAGCGTACAGTATGCTGCTACATCAACAGCAATTCTAAAAGGAGTAACGCCAATCAGATAATCAGATAAAAAGCACGACGGGCTGATCAGAATGATCCAGGATGCTCATAAAATTTAATAAGGAGCCTATTGAGTCTAATCAAGGTACCTTTCTTACTTTATTAGAACCATAACAACATTATAGTCATTATATGACTATTTATGATTGTTTAAAATGAATTTTTTGAAATGAATGAAGTTAAATTATTTAAAATTAAAACGAATTTACAGGTATGAGAGCCAAATAATTTACTAACGTATTAGTTTTCTTAAGACTACTTTTAATTTTTGAGGAGTGTGGCAATAAACAAAAAAAAAATATTTGATTAATCTGAGCATCTACATTGTAATCTCGAAGAACGAGACGTGAAATATAATTATAAATCAAACGAATCTACCCGTAAGTTAAGTTCAATTATAATTATATGAAGGTCTCGTTCGAGATTATTCCAACCTACACTTTTTGTGTCCTTCTGAGAGTTTTTTCCTTCCCTGGGGTGATAATTCTTAACTGTGTCTTTCACTTTATTCCAAACATCTTCTGTGTTCCTTCCATTCCGAAAGCCATATTGGAGATCATTCCATTTGTCATCCACATATTCATTCATCCTCCCAACAAAGAAACTTGCACAACTCGTTGAGCAAGCTGATTCGCCTGTAAGAAACGGAGTCTTTCGAATCTCTATCAGAACCTTTCAGGCTTGGGACAACTTCCAACGTCCTGGGAAGAGCCCTTCACGCATACATCCATTAAAGGTCTCATTCAAAAATTGTGAAAGCTGGAAATCAAACAATAATAATTTATAGTGACACATACCAAATAGAAACTGTATTTTATCTAACAATTTTTTGAATATTGTTATGCGGCAAAAAATATAACAAATGAACAAAAATTTGTAGATTTGAACGAAAATAAACCAAAAGTCATTAATGTACGAACCGAATGCATGTCTATTGCTCGAAAATTCAAATCAAATTTGCTCGAAAATTCCCAATACCATACACTGTAACATATTTGCACTACACTTATTTCAAAAAATTCGACAACATCTAGTTTTATAGTATTCGCCAGCAAAATTCAAAGGGGATCTTTTGGTAACTGATATTCGTGCACTTCGTTGCGAAAGCAATGAATCAATTTTGTTTAAATGTTGTTATAAGATTACAGAACTAGCACATACACCAATAACGTCGAAAAGTATAACAGCACCAAAATTTAAAGGCTTGCAAAGAAAAAAAACACTGGCTTTTAATTTTCTTAAATATTATGATGATTTACCGCGTGAGTAGGTGTTACAAAAATGTTACGTATTTAATCAGTTGATTCATCAAAAATCCGCTTAACATTCGTAATAACACGTATAAAATTGATTTTACATTGTAAAATTACATATATTAAATTCTGTTAATACAGTAGACTCCGGTAACTGGCTAATCCGGCCCACCTTGTAATTAGAACTATTTTTTTTAAATAAAAGATAGTAAATAGATAGATATTATTGAATATAACATCTATTAAAATCTTATCTCTGGATTTGTGATTTATCGGGCTGTAAGGTACTTTAATGTAAAAAAAACTCCGGACTATAGGGGGTTTTAAGCAGTACTCTATAATCCGAAAAATTCGATAGTCCGACACTGCCCTGCAAAACGTTTGTCGGATTACCGAGGTCCACTGTACCTTTGGATAATATAGATGGCATAAAATCACTCTAAGCCCTGTTCGCACAAGTCGTTTAAGATAAGAGATCTTCATAAACTTTACAGTCACATTACTGTAGTATTAAAAACATTAATGGAATGCTATTTAAAAAGTGACAGTTTTCATCAACGCTCACTGAAATATATTGATGATAAAAATCCACACAACTTTTTGTCGTTGTAAGAAATGTATTTTGGCGCAAACGTAAATGCCACAATAAGTTATAATCCGTTATTGGATAAAAGTTTAATAAAATTTTACAAATTGCGTTGTCTCGAATTTTACATTGAAGGTATCGACCAAATTTATCGTTAGATACCAATAGAAAACAATTCTTTTTAGCAAATGGATGCATTTCGTTTTTGGAAGAAAGTTGCTGAACAAGTATACAAAGATACACTGCCCATATTTCCAACCTTGACTAAATTAGTTTACTATTTTTACAATGCCACATTCGAGTGCTAATGTTGAGAGAATTTTTTCAGTCGTTAATCATTTAAAGCCTGATAAGCGTAACCGTTTATCTCCTCAAACTCTAAATGTTTATTTGCATACAAGAAGATTGTTCAATAACGATAGTTGTTTTAAGTTTGTTATAAATAATTCATTAAGGGCCAGGATGATTGGAAATATTTATGATGAGTCCGAAAGACTGATTGTTATGAATATTTATATTGTTTGCTCGACGGTGATTGAGAAACTTAATCATCACAACTGGCCGGCAACTTTTGGCGGGTCCTGAAATTGTGTGTCAGAACACGAATGAATGAAGATATTCTAACGACTGTTTGAGTGATCCAAGTCCGTCAACCAGTAAGGGGCGTAATATATCTTACAAATGGAAGAAATCTGACCTTCCCGATCTTTCTTCATGTACATTTTCTGAATCTTTGTCTGAAATTACTACATATACACTTTTTTGAACTGCTCAAATCCTCACATATCAATTGAAGAGCTAAAAGGTTTTATCGCCATTTTGATTTTATCTGATTATATCAAATTACCCAGTAAAAAGTCCTATTGGGATAGTGACGAAGATATAAGAAATGCATTGGTCTAAAATGCCATGAGACGCCACAATAATATTCTTGAGAAAACCGACAAAACTGCGACCTCTCATGAATACTAAAAATTAAATTTCTCAAACATGTTCCCATTAAACAAAATCTAAACTACGATGAAGCGTGCTTGAATACTTCGGCACACATGTTGGTGTGAATGGCAGTAGTGGATATTTGGCCAACTTTGAAGTGTATCAAGGTGCTATCCCGGGTGCTAATGCAGCGCCTGTGTTTTCTATGATCGTGGCATTACCTGAAGTTATGAGAAAACAGAAACTTCAGTTTTATTTTGATAACCTTTTTACGGGTATTCCACGTTTGATACACTTAAAAGGTATGGATTATGGAGAAACAGGCACACTTCGCCAAGACTGGTTGCCAAAAGAATTCCCGACTATAAAAAAAGAGCGAGAGGGTCATATGAATATACCGCTCAAGAAGTCCAGTGGGAATGGCGGATCGGCATTCCAAAGTAAGCCAACAAAAAATTAAAGTACCGACCGATGGTACCGACCTCATGGATGCTCATATAAATAATTATAGGATTTGGATTCGAGGTAAATAATGGTGGTGGCTTATTTTGACATGGCTTTTAAATGTTACTAAATATTTCGCAGCTAAATTTCCTGCGTGAGATAGTCCAAACGTATTTGAAAATATATGGAAACCCTCCTAAGTAAATCTGGTGATCGACCCTCTTCCAGATGTGAATACAGAGTTTTAGAAGGAGTAAGGTATGATGATGAAGATTACTTCCCACAATCAGAGGAAAACAAACGCAGATGTGTTGGAGTAAATATTCAAAAGATTCTTACTTTTGTAAAACTAATCAGCTTTTTGTATTTCTTTTGACCTAGCGTTGCCATATGTCCACAGTCGAAAATTCGAAATTGCAATGTTTAATAATGGCACGTTTTAAATTTTTTTTTTTTTTTTGTATGTCTAATCAGAATTTATCAGTTGCAAACCCTAGTACGTCAACTACAAACAGCAATATGTATTAAATTTCAAAAAACTAATAAATAATCTGCATGTATATTGAATCTTACTGTTGATGAGATGTTGCTATCCTTCCGAGGGTGATGTTCTTTCCGCGTATACATTCCAAACAAACCACCCAAGTGTAGGATAAAAATTCAAGCTCTTGTAGATGCCGAAAAATTTAGCATAAACACCAGGACCTTACCTACTGACTAACAAAGCTTTTGATATCGTGAACCGTTTAGTATGGCCACTAACAAAAACGACCAAGAACTTGACGTTCGATAATTGGTTTATAGTCTAGTTAACATCTACGATTTTTTCTAACTTTTTTGTATATTCTCCGAAAATTGCGAAATAGGTGTCATTCGATTCGTAATTTTATGTAGAAAGTTTACTGAAAAAATGAAATGGCGCTAAAAAAAATTGCAAAAGTTATAAACAATTAAGTGAAAAATAAAATAGAGGGCTCAGTTTTTTTTGAATAACTCAAAAAATATTTAAAATTTTCGAAATCTGAAAAAAGATCCAAAAAGATGAAGAAATTTCCTAAAATAAAGTTTCTACTGCCGAAATTGTATCTCTTATATTTATAATTTTTGCAGAGCCTTGAAAATACCGCAAAATATGGCAAGTTTGGCTCTCGCGCGCGTTCTGTCTTTGAGACCTACTTACAAAAAAAATTATTTAAACATATAAAATATGAATATTAATAAATAAAAAAATTAATGTAGTTTGGAGATACATGAATAAACAATAATTCGTAGTTTAAAAATTGTTTTCCCAATTTTTCCATTAGTTATGTAATTGTTAACTAACAATTTTTTCTATATAGAATGTTAACATAAAATCTCCGATAATTATTAAATTAAAGCCCCAGAATTTTTTTCCCTCCGTGAAGTTATTCTTATTAGGGTTACAAATAAAAAACCGTTTTTAAAATTTTGATTTTTCAATTTGTTATTAACATTTGAAAATTAACAAATGAAAAAAACTAATGAAAAATAAATTTTTTTTTTAATTTTTTAATTGTTTTAATTTTTTATAGTTAAAAGCTACATAAAAATAATTTTTTCAAATTGTTCACAATTGTTGTTAAAAAAATTGTTATAAACAAATACATTGTTTATTAGCAAATCGAAAATTTTTTTTTTGCAATATTTTCATTAACACAAATTATGATTTAAAATAAAAAAATTTTTTCTTAAAAAAATTTATTTGTTGCTTAAAAATGCGTTTGTTAATTAACAATTTTTTTTAGCTACTAATTATTAATATTAAGAAATATTATTTTTTTTAAATTTTTTAATTGTTTTAATTTTTATAGTAAAAGCTACATAAAAATAATTTTTTCAAATTTTTTACAATTGTTTTTTAAAAAATTGTTATAAACAAATACATTGTTTATGAGTAAAAAATTTGAAAAAATTATTTTTATGTAGCTTTTAACTATAAAAAATTAATACAATTAAAAAATTTTAAAAAATAATAATATTTCTTAATATTAATAATTAGTAGCTAAAAAAAATTGTTAATTAACAAACGCATTTTTAAGCAACAAATAAATTTTTTTAAGAAAAAATTTGTTTATTTTAAATCATAATTTGTGTTAATGAAAATATTGCAAAAAAAAAACTTTCGATTTAAAATAACTTCATTTCTTCAATTTGACTTCAATTTGAATAACTTCACGGAGGGAAAAAAATTCTGGGGTTTTAATTTAATAATTATCGGAGATTTTATGTTAACATTCTATATAGAAAAAATTGTTAGTTAACAATTACATAACTAATGGAAAAATTGGGAAAACAATTTTTAAACTACGAATTATTGTTTATTCATGTATCTCCAAACTACATTAATTTTTTTATTTATTAATATTCATATTTTATATGTTTAAATAATTTTTTTTGTTAGTAGGTCTCAAAGACAGAACGCGCGCGACAGCCAAACTTGTCATATTTTGCGCTATTTTCAAGGCTCTGTATAAATTATAAATATTAGAGATACAATTTCGGCAGTAGAAAATTTATTTTAGGAAATTTCTTCATCTTTTTGGATCTTTTTTCATATTTCGAAAATTTTCAATATTTTTTGAGTTATTAAAAAAAAACTGAGCCCTCTATTTTATTTTTCACTTAATTGTTTATAACTTTTGCAATTTTTTTTAGCGCCATTTCATTTTTTTCAGTAAACTTTCTACATAAAATTACGAATCGAATGACGCCTATTTCGTAATTTTCGGAGAATATACAAAAAAGTTAGAAAAAATCGTAGATGTTAACTAGACTATTACTAATGAGTGATTTTTTAATAGCCATAGGAATTTTTTTCAAAAAAAAAAAAACACATCAAATTCAGAAAAATGCTTGAAATCTTTATTTGATAGATAGTACGGTCCATATAAAAGTTGGCCGCCACTGCGCCTCAAATGGTCCATCTTCCAATGCGTCAATCGAGGCGGACTTGTCAGTATAGACATGAGCCTTAACAAAGCCGCACAAAAAATAGTCTAGAGGCGTTAAATCACACGATCTAGGCGGCCGTGACATAAACTGTTCACAAAACTTGCCTCTAGTTTGATTCATTTTTTTGCGTGCTGTGTGGCATGTGGCACCGTCCTCTGGGGACTTAACTGGGTTATAACTATGTTGTCCATAATTAAAGGTCTAATCCAGGTGTTAATCTAATCTAAAGTGTAAAAACAAAGCATGATGAAGGGTGTCTAATTTAGGAAGACGGGTGATCCAAGATGCACAAGAGTGTGATTCATTGTCAACTATGGCCTAAGATTGCATATTAATAAAAAATTTTCTTGATATTTCTTCAATACATGTTCAATACTGACATTCTCAAATAAAATATGTGTGTAGAAATAATGGCGCTATAATGAGAAGCTATGTTATATTTAAAATAAATAGCAAGCATTAAAACATAGAAAATTCATATTCAAGGAACAACACTCTCTCATATATTAACAGATATTTATTAACATTAAGTACTTAATCAACCTTTTATATTTTAATTTAAAAACATTTTAACTAATTTATATCAATTATTTGGATATTTTTTCCTATTATTGACATTAAAAAGTTGACAGATAGTTGTGCAGTATATGTGGAACAAGAATGAATTATTTTATAATATTTATGACTATTTTATTTATTTATTGAATGGTTTTATCAGTGCAGTTAAAATTATCAATTTTAATGTGTTTTACTAACTATGATAATAAATTATCGATTTATCGATTATTATAAATGCAATCGTTTAAAATTACAGCTCATTAAGCATACATTTTAAAAGTGATGTCAAACTTGTAGTTTTTAGAAAAATTTTGTATAACCTCACCTAGGCAAACAAATATGCATTCGGCTACTTATTTAACCAAATATTTTGAAAACCGTAATTCAAAAATTTTAACTTATAAAATTATTTAAAAAAATTTTTCTAAAATTTGTATACAAATAACCCCAAAAGATGATTTTTATTAACATAAAAAAAAAACAGAAGTCTTTTCGATTTTTGTAACCTTCAGAAATGTCATAAAAATTGCGATAATTTTATTTCTCACTGAATTCGACAATAATTATTTGAATAGGTTATTTGAACGATAAGAAAAAAACGAAAGAAAAATTCAGTCAAAATTAATGCCAGACATCATAACTCCTATGATATGTCTTTAACATCTTAGTCTAGATAGATAAAGACTCTTTTAATAAAAAATTAGATCCGTTTTTATGTCGTTATATTATGTTATGCATCCAATCACAATAATTTATTTATATGGAAATATGAAATTCAGTTTTTGGTTTTGCTAAGGGCTGTAATAACGAAACGGATAATTTAAGAGGATTTCGTCCATTTAGACTGTTTGTCAGGAAAATTATAATGCCTTAAATCTAAAATTTCAAAAAATTTTAATCTAAAGCCAAATCCAATGTCAGATTTGCGAGATTACTAAGCTTACAATTAATGCTTACAAGTAATTTTTTTATCAGTGATTGATAATGGTTCTGTAATAAAGAATCTGAAAATTGAGAAAGAGTTTATAATGATGACGAAGCCTTAAATTGTACTAAAACTTTATTATTTTATCTCTTTCCAGATTAAAGAACAAAAGATTAATTTTAATACCCAGAAGTGGAATATAGAAGTACTACCATGCCAAGAAGTGGAAGATTTCGGATTTACAATTAAAATTAAGACGAATCGGATTCATGTAATCGCAGGAATTGGAAAATTAAAAGAAGAAGCTTAGCAGAAAGTTATTTTAAATACTTTTACTTTTTTGGAAATTATGTTAAATAAATATTGTTTTTGTTACATTATCGTCAAAATATTTTTTTCATTAAATCGGATAATTAAATCTTAAGATATTAATTATCAAAGGCATACTGGCATGGCATACCCATGTGATCCTCAATCGGGAAGCCGCTGTAGTGCTTCTCTTGAGGGTTAAAACCCACGCAAGGTGGACCACAAGTGAAAAAGGTAGAAGTATCTTTGGCCTCCAAACCTGGACCTTCTACCCAAAAACCAAGTAACTCCAAAGCAGAGGACCACAAACCAGCTGCTGGAGGCAAAATGGGTCTATCGATCGAAAAACATAAGGAGCAAAGGGCAGCCTATCGACTTCTGAAGCGCCCAGAATCCATTCCGGATAAAAGTCTCTCTGATCATCAGCAGGCCTCCAAAGAATGGGCAAAAGGTGTTATCAGGGATAGGGAAAAGGCAAAGCTAAATCCTGCTAAGGGACCACGCTCACAGGAAAAAGCAGCCCCCCTTCCTAAGAAATCGAAAATGGGGCCTTCGCCCCGGCAGGGGCTCAGCTAATGAGTCATTCGTACAGCGACGCAGTCAGCACGCAAATGAGAAAGATTTCAGTATGAAGTCTTTTAGCAAACCTCTTACAGAAGTTGTAATATGACGTCTTAAATAGCTCATTTTTATGAGCTCAGAGCTCTTAATGAAATCATAAATACGAAGTCAATTTTTTGACTTCCACATGAATAATTTTTTTTAAACCCTTTTTTAACAACTTATTATGAACTCCTATAGAGATCATGAATAAGAATTCTTTTTTATGATTTAATAAACTATTCTTTTCTCTTACTTCTAATTGAAATCGTATTATTAACTCTTTGAGAACTCAAAATATTGACGTCAATTTGAATACATGTTAATGGATTCATTTTTAATGAAATATTTAGCACATGCGCAGAATTTCTTTTTTCTATATATTTTTATTTTGTTTGTGTATTCTAACCTAGTTTCAATAACCATCAGTTGCTTATCAGCTCGTTGAATATCTATTGTTAAAAAATAATTGTGTTAAATTGGATTAGTTTAAATCAAGTTTTATTGTTATTTAATTGTCATTATTGTTTTCTTCATACGTCTGAATGAAGTGGTAAGCCAATTTGCTTTAATGTTGGAGTATTTTTAATTTATTAATTTATTTTTATTTTTTTACTCGTCAGCAAATATATTTTTGTTTGTTCATTAGAAATCCATATGATGCCAAGAATTAAGCCTTTTCAAGAATTATCTAAAACAAAAAAATAGGCGTTTAAAACACGTAGGTCACAATGAGTCAGTTTCACTGCACCAAGATTTCTCAACTTCGATTGAATCAAGAGAAAATACCAATACTACTATTATTAGTGATACTAATAATGTTTTGGATCATTCAAAGGTCATACCTGGTGATGCTGTCTTCATTGAAGAAGTTACTTGGGATTCTACCGTCATTAATGATGTTACTGGTGATTTTGTGTCGATGAAAAATCGAGAGTTTAGTGATAGTAATCATAATAATGATCGCGAGAAAACTCCACCAGCTGAAAATTGTAATATTTTACAAAATAAAACACCTGATATGAATAATGCGAACATCAATTTACACCGTAAATAAGCTCAGTGGCAATGTCAATATAATATCAGCCAAGCTGCATGTGGGTCATTGTTAAAAATTCTTATTGATGTTAATTCAGTAGAAGAAATGAAAAATCTTCCCAAAGACTCACGTATTTTATTGAATACTCCGAAAAATACTACTATACGCTCTGTGAAACCTGGTGAATATTTTCATTATGGCTTACATCGAGGATTAATTGAGCAACTAAGTTATTGATATAACTAATCTAAATATAAATAATATTCTAATTAATATTCACATTGACGGATTACCTATATCGAAAAGCTCTAAAAGTCAATTATACCCAATACTGGGTGAAATTTTCCGAAAATTGCTGCACCTTTTGTTATTGGTGTTTATCACGGATATGAGAAGCCGGCTAACTGTGATGAATATTTCGAAGAATTTATCAACGAATATAAAATTCTTCATAGAAACGGCTTTGAGTATAACAATCAAAAAGTTTACGTGACAATTAGGGCTGTAATCTGTGATTAACGAGCTCGGGCATTCGTAAAACAAACCAAAAGCCATACCGGTTATTATGGTTGTAGTAAATGTATTCAGGAAGGGGATTATAGTGACCATCGAATGAGATTCTTATCAATAGATTCTCCCTTACGAACTGACTACAATGTTCGAAAAAGCTGAACGAAGATCATCATGTAGGAACCTCAAAATTTATAGAAACGGAAGTTGATATGGTTTCACAATTTCCTGTTGAATATATGCATCTTGTATGTCTAAGAGTTGTGAAGTATAAAGAACATATCAGTTTCATTGGCGTCAATAAAGACTTGGATTCCTACTGAATTTGTTAGAAAAACACGAGATCTAGGAGAAGTCGACCGGTGGAAAGCAACATAGTTTAGATTATTTTTATTATATGTTGGTTCAATAGTCTTCAAAGGTTACCTTTCTCAAAAATACTTGCTTCATTACAACTGTTTACACGTAGCGATAAGAATTTTATGTGATAAAAATGATCATATAAAAAACAATGCCTGTGCTTCAAGTTTATTGCACTACTTTGTCAATGAATCAGCGAAATTGTATGGAGACAATTTCGTGATTTATAATATACATAATTTAATTCATTTACCTGATGATGCTTTAAAATTTGGCCCTTTGGATACATTCAGTGCTTTCTCATTTGAAAGCCATTTATACTTTCTCCAAAAAATTTTATAAAGAGGCGAAAAACCACTTCAGCAGCTCCATAAACGTCTCGAGAAACGTGACAACTTATCAGCAAGATATTGTCAAAGACATACTACAAAACCCAGAAGTCTCTAAGTTTAACCGCAAAATGACAAAATTTTGCAAATTTCCTTCCTATGATAAAATTAACTACGGTAAATCTATTTTATCTGCTTCTCAAAATTGTAACAGATTTTGTTATTTAAAAAATAATGATGTTTTTTGTCTGAGTAATATTTTCAAAAAAAATGGTCAAATTGTATTGAAAGCCAAAACTTTAATTAATTTTAAAAATTTGGATAATTATCCGATTGATTCAATACTTCTATTTATAGTGACTCCAAATACATGGTCCAAATTTAAATCAAAGCAAATGATGTGTCCAAAAAAGCTGTATGCATACCTGACGATAAATCATTTACATTTTTTCCGTTGATTCATACTTTAAATTAAGACTCTAATTTATAAAAATTAAAAAATTATGTATTCAATTTTTACTATCCATTTTATGTATCATAAAAATAAATTTTAATACAATGAAAGGAAATATTCATTATTATATTATTTTAAAGTCTGTTATTCGTTGCGTTTAAAATTTCGCGCGCTGGTATCAACGCGCCATCTAACGTAAAAGGTAATTACGTAGTCAGGATAAAAAGTAAATGTGTTTTATTTATAAGTTTAATGAATATTATTCAGACACGTGTTTTGTATGCCAAAAAAGTTTTAAATATCTTGAATCGTAAATAGTATAAAGAAAATATGGTAATTAAACAGTATATTTTTAAAAAATTAATAATTTCTTTGATTGTTCAGTGCTAAGTTAAATACTAAAAATAAATATTATAAAAAAATTAACGCGACTGTAGCGTGCAAAAATTTTGAACCAAAGGAAGATTGGGATTCAATTAAATTTTATAAGCAATTAGGACCATATGGTAAGTTATTGTGTTCATTGTAGGGAGTCGAATCTATTATTATTATTATTTCCTATTGATATGTATGTATTTTTAATTAAAATAAAAGATAATTACGATATCGCTCGAGCTGTTGAAATAGCTACCGTTGATATGTCAACATGTGATGAAACGTTGGTTGAAAGTATCGTTAATCGTGAAAAAAATACTAAACGTCAACAAAAAAAAAACAAAACGTCTCTATGAAAGTTCTAGCAACAATGATAGCGATAAAGACGACAATAACAACAATGAAGAAGATGAGGGTACGGTATCAACTATATTATTTTATTAAGTTGCTTAAAGATGTATAACAGTTTAAGTATAATTCGACTTTAATTTTTTTCTTACAGGTCTCGAGTTGGATGACTTTAAAAAGGTAACATTACCATCTTTCCACTATGATGGAGCTAATCATAAAGAAACAGAGGAATTATGTGACAACGATCTTCTGGAGACTTAGGAGCTCGATTATGGTGATTTTTTCGAAAATTCACCCCCTTCCAACTTTCAACAACCAGAAGTAAATAATAAGCCGGTTGTAATTAGTGTTAAAGCTGTTGGTAAGTGTTTTGGAAAAGTAATTTTTAATACTGCAATAATTTGATTTTGTAATTCTTAATTTTATTTGATAGAAATACCAAATATAAATAGAAAAAGTACAGAAATCATGGGATAAGGATTCCCGAAAACCCGAAAGCTCCTCGCAACTGAACAAGTTGCATAAACGCGAAACTGTTAAGGATCGTGGGTCAAAAGATGTGACGATACAAGGAGGTCCTTACGGAAAACTCGGGGGCTCCTCCACGTTGTAAAGTTACTGGCTGGCACCAGGATCACATAAAACTTGTGGCCTGTAAGGACCAAAGATCAGCACATCTTTACAAGACGGCTATAGGGAAGGTAGGGGGAGGGATGGGAAGGCAGTAGACTGGAAGTTGTCTCAAGGGACTTGATCTCGAGCTGACCAAGGTCGAGAGCCTGGATCCCAGCCGAGCCTACCGCCCTGTTTAAAATCTTAGAGCTCCTCCAAATGAGCAACCCAACTTTACCCAAGGAAGACTGGAGGATGGCTAAGGTTGGGGAAGCTGTTGGAGGCTCAAGGCAGGTACTGATTATCCTTAATCAGAATTCCGTGGCTCCCCTTAAGGAAAACCGAGGGGAGATATATTATGGCTTCGGCCAAACTCTCCTTAGCATCTGCGACAAGGATTCTAAGGAAGCTGAAAAGAAAGCCGCGGAAGAGAAATCTCAAGACGCGAGTGGTCTCTCATCCCCTAAAGGAGAGATAATCCAGGTACTCGAGCAAAAAACAGATGAGATTAGTTCAAATTAACATCCATCACTCGAAAGCTGCCTCGGCTGTACTCCTCCTCCGACTCCATCGAAAGGGGGAGGACCTAATTCTAGTCCAGGGACCATGGATTATTGGAAACCGGATTTGTGAACTTAACATCAAAGGTTACAATACCATCTACATTCAAGGTTAGGGTAAGCCCAGGGCATGTATTCTTGTAAAGAAAGAGCACAGCATCTACTCCACCGGAGAGGAGAAGAATACCAATCATCCTTGAATCCGACGCAAACGTACACCATTCGACGTGGGGAAGCACGGACACCAATGAACGAGGTGAGTTACTATTTAAATACATATTAAGTAACAATCTATATATTTGCAATGAGGGAAAACACCCAACCTTTATTACTATTAAATATTATTCCACATTAACCATATTTGTGTCTTTGGTAAACACACCCTAAAAATTTAATTGGTGTTGTGATGAACTTTTTACAATACAGTAAAAGAAAAGAGTACGCGCTAAATCGTCTTTGGGGAACATACACAAATTTTATAAAGGTTCAAGTGTAATATTCATTTTAATTTATATTATAATTATTTTTCTCATTTTTGTGTTTTGATTGAATAAAGAATTACAAGAATATCCATATCTTTCATTTGAAACAACAAAAATTACATCAGTTCGGCGGGAAGCTCTGAGCAATAGTCAATGAACAAGCCGTTGGTATGATTGAGGCCTGGAAAGTTTCAAACGAACACTTTTTTTCGGACCATCGATATATAGAGTTCTCAATAGACGTACCAAAACCCAAAGTTAATTCTTCCACCAACAGACGTAAGACAGAATGGGAAATGTACGACGATACTTTTCAAAATTTACTGCCAGTAAGGGTTCCGGCCCCTCCCACCTCAAAGGAAGAGCTAGACCAATTAGTGGAAACCCTCACTACGGCCTGCAATGAAGCTACTAAAGCATCATGTCCAACAAGGAACCAAGGGTTAATTGAAAAATCCATGGTGGTCTCTCGAAATTGGCATCCTTAGGAAAAATTGCCGATGCTTATTCAATCTGGCCAAAAGAACCAATTAGTGGAACGCTTGCAAAAAAGACCTCTTGAGCAGACTTCTGCGAGAAAATAGAGGCAACCTCGGAGGCAAGCCGATTAAGAAAAATTCTATCCTCAAGTCCAATGGCACCAGGACATCTGGAAGACCCTATGACTGACCAATGGACGGAATCAACCTTGGGCTCTCTGGAGCTTGTGGTCAATCACCATTTCCCTGGCCTAGACTCGAGCAGCGGGAATATGATGGCTGCAGCTAATTCGCATAACTTCGCCTTTCAAGCACTGATCAATAAAGAAAAGAATGGACTTTCTCTTTCGGCCCATAAGCCTTTCATCATTTCTACTCAAGACATTGGAGAGGCTCTTGGATGTTCGCATACGCAAAAGCATGAGAACAGGAATTATATCCGATTCTCAACATGCGTACTGTAAGGGTAAGTCTGTCGAAACAGCTCTGCATTCACTCGTGGGTACAATCGAAAAATCATTGACCTACAAAGAATACACTTTGGTAGCCTTTCTAGACATTGAAGATGCCTTCAACAACATCAGGCCTGAAACTATAATCAGAGCACTGTATGATCTGAATATCGAAGAACCTACCATTGAGTTTATTAATATTTTGCTTAGAAGCAGAGAGATAACCTCCGAATTGAGCGAATCGATCATACATCGATATGTAGGGAGAGGTACACCTCAAGGTGGTGTACTTTCACCCCTTCTATGGAACATTGCGCTAAATGAGCTTTTCCATAAACTGGAAGGCTCCGGTTGCCAGGTAATTGGCGGAACCTGGAAATTTTCTGATACCTTATCAAACATGACACAATCTGCACTAAAAGTTCTAGCACAATGGTGCTCCAATTCTGACCTTGGGATGAACCCTGACAAAACAGAGCTGGTACTCTTTACAAGAAAATACAATATTCCCTCCTTGATCCTACCAAAGGTAAGGGGGGTGACCCTTAAACTATCGGAAAAAGCCAAGTGCCTAGGCATTATTCTAGACAAAAATTTGCTATGGGGACCCAACGTCTTGAAGAGGTCCCAAAAGGTAGTAGGTAAAGTCCAGCGGTTAGCATGCATGCTAGTCTCGGGATGCCTACGGAAAACTCCATCTAAAGCACTTGAGGTAATTCTGCACTTCCTGCTAACTGACCTCTTCGGAGAGAAATGTGCAGCAGGTGCAGGTCTAAGGCTAAATCTAGTCTCACCCTGGACTGAGACTCATTATGGTCATACACGGATATTACGAAGATACTCACTTCCAAAATCCGTTGAACACGTTTTACCTTCTCCTGACTTTGGGAACAGGTTCTCAGTAAAGATCCCTTCTAGACAGGATTGGGAGGAGAACCTAGTTAAGCCAAAGGGCGTTGTTTTCTACACTGACGGATCTAAGTTAGAGAAGAAAGAAGGTTGTGGGATCTTTTCTGAAGATCTAGCTGTGCGTTTATCATTTCGGCTGCCAGATCACTGTAGTATGTATCAAGCGGAAGTGAAGGCTATTCATGAGATTTGTGAATGTCTTAAACTGAACACCCTTAGGTGCAGGGACATTACAATCTTCACCGACAGACAAGCGACTCTAAAATCCTTCAGCTTAGTCTACCTATCGTCAAAGGTAGCACAGGACTGCCGTACGTCCTTAAATGAGCTGGCGGAACAAATGAATGTAAACCTGATATGGGTACCGGGACACAGGGACATTCCAGGAAATTGTGAAGTCGGCGAGCTTGCCAGAAATGGTGCAATGCTGCCTGACACAAGCATCAATAAATACCCGGGAGTTCCATTTGCGAACTGCAAGTTACTCCTGAAAGGGGATATCCTAAAAAAGGCCGTCTAGATGGAGGGAAGAACGTACTTGTGGTACTATAAGACAGATATGATCTGAGTACAATCGCTGGCGTTCCGAAGTTCTCATATCACTTCCAAGGGCCTCTGTTCGCAAAGTTGTTGCGGCTATTACAGCACACTGGCTGGGCGGCAAGCATGCTGAACGCTTAGCCTGGCAGTGTTTCACGACTACTGTAGGAGCTGTCACAGTGGTGAGGAGGAGCAGACAATGTCTCATCTTCTCTGTCACTGCCCAGCTCTTGTCATGAGAAGATGGACTTACTTGAGCCAACGTCTCTTTGACGACCTCTCCAACCTAAAACCAGCCGTTGTCAAAGCCCTCCTGCTGTTGTTAAACCGCTCCAAATGGTTCATGGAATAGTGGCCGGGGATGGGTCAATCCATTAACGGTATCACAACGGACCCTATGGTTTAAGTGTGTCCCACCCCAGGACAGCCACTCCGACCTTACCTAACCTAACCTAGATACTTTGTTATTTCAATAAAAAACAACGCTTCTTAAACTTAATGATAGTTTTTTATTTACTAATCATGTTGAATGGATACTGTTATAAATATATCTCAAGTATAAATGCTAATTTCATAATCACAGTATCACAAATTGAATATTAAAATATTTTATCTCCTATCCGCCTCATAGCTGGTGTAACAATTTCTCACCCCATTCACGACCGGTAAAAGATACACGACCGGTATAATTATAATACTTTTTTGAGTGGTGCTAGATTCTATGAAGCCCAATTTTTTTGCCTCTGTTAGAAAAATTATTATATTATTATAGCGACTAAAAAATTAAATAATGTTCATTTTTATGCTTTAATCTTTAATCTTCGATGCAATAGATCTTATTGTAATATTTTTACAGTCAACGAAATAAGATAATAAATAAAATAAATAAAAGAAAATAATTAGACTGGCTGTTGTTATATCTCATAACGATAGGTTACCTTGTACAAAATTTTATATTAGTAAATAATGGCACAGAAATGTCGATGCCCGAAACATCGTCGAGAAGAGCATCGGAAGACAATAAATAACATAAAGAAGGGATATGGTGACCATGAATGATCTTAATCCGATAAACCAGAATTTATTAAAAAAATTAATTTCTAAAGAAGTCGGCCGATGTAAAAATGGACTGATAGGTGATAATGTAAAAAAAAAATTGTACGTATTATTAACCCAAAAAGAAGCAGAACACCGACTATTGCAAAAAACACAATTAACGAGCTAGGAAAATTGAAAAAAAGTAACGCCATAGAAAGATTTAAACAGAAGAAAAGTCGATCACAATCATTAAATAATTCTATAAGGTCAATATCAAGCGCTGAATGCAATTGTAAACACTGTACACGTTTTAAACGAAATTCCAAGGAAAAACCAAAAAAAAATCTATTGACAGCTTTACACATAACACAAAATTAAACAGTTTTAATGTGAATAACTTAAGTAATGTCAGATGCATGTAATAAAAATGGAACTTGAAGTAATTGCAATGAATGTTCAATAATATCCTTAATTCTGTAATGGCCATCATGGAGCGTGTTTTCAGGAAAAACACGTCCATCCAGGCCGAAATTCAAAGCAAGAAAAATCCGCAAAAAGGAAACAAAAAGGAAACATTAATTGGTGGTTGGTGGGCGGCGTTAACATATATGCAATAAAATATTAAATTTGTAATAAATGTCTAAATTTCGTAAAATTTTGAACACATTTTCTGGTCATTCATCTTGCCCATCTGGCCCGGACCTTAACTCAAAAATATAAAAATGTTATTTTTTTTTCACTTGCGTTTTCAGCATTGCCCTTGAAAAGATTCATGCAAAATTCGTTCAGGTCTTCACCAGTTACGTAAAACCGAAATTCGTTCATTTTATTATTCTCTCTTATTGGTTGCTTCCATATAATTAATTGGAAACAAATTACTCTCGTTCGAATTTGCTATCCATAAATCGTTTGGAAATAAATTCAGTCTCATTCATAATTTTATTTCATTTTATTTTCTTCATAAATTTCTTGAAAACAAATTATTATTTGGAGAATAGTGTAAGCTTTTGACTAATAAACATATCAATTGTTGTGCTAAAATATATTTATAAACTTTATTATTAATTATATAATAATTAAAAATATACAAATATAACTGTGTATAATATCTGTGTATAACAAATAAACTTAAAATAGTGTTTGTTATTTTTTTTCACAATTATGTATTCACTTGATGAGTACAAAAACAAAATTAAATTCTTTAAAATTTACAAAATGATATCTCAAAATTCGATTGGAAATGTAAACCATCTAACACAATACAACCCCAAAATTTAAATTTATCCAACAACAACCAATTTTCATATCGAGATACATATACAATAAAAAAAAATTATACATCCCTTCCCAAAAAAGAATCACGCCATAATTATAGAAGGTATACACCAAAACCCCCTTACAACAATATATAGATGCTCTTTCTACTATAATAAATCCAGTGAAAATCACACACATGTCATGCATCTCACGTAAATAATATCTGTATATCTACGTACAAAAGCCGACGCAACAAATCTTACAGAAAATTATAAAACCATCAAAATAAACGGCTAACAAACTACAATGAGAAGCCACATAAATCCCTCACATAGCCTAGCAATATAGATTTTTCCAACCGTCCCTCAAAATGCAATACTAAAACATCTACAAACCTTAGGTATTAAATCTATGTCTGATGTATTTAACCTATCAGCTGGATTAACAGAAGAAAAATATTCACATATCCAAAGTTTCAGTAGTTTTTTAACGCAGATTTGTTCATTAACGCAAATCATCCACAAATACCTGAACATACATTCCTAAAACATGAAAACGAAACATACAAAATTTACATGTCTCTTGATATAAAACGTTGTACAAACTGTAATCGATTTGGATATGAACTAGCAGTTTGTAAAAAACCAAATGTCAACCAGAAGATGCCCCTTGCCGAGCAACAGACACAGACACCTCAACTAGCCCAAGTACATCAACGAAATACATACAAAACCCTACCACAGAAGAAGATTTTACCTCTCCTTCTGAAAACACAGCAAACAGCCATCAAACATGTCAAAATGCACAAGCCAATATCTCACCCAACCCCAGTATTTTAACAACAGACAATCAAAATACAACATTCTCTTCTAAAATTTCGCTATACACTAATAAAACATATCCAGATCAAAATTCACAAACCAAAGAACACACCAAATCCCCCAAAAAAAATGAAATTGAAATGATATCCGATACAATAGGTAACAACAAAGAAACAGAACAAAAATAAATTTACCACAACCATCAAACAAAACAAAATTATTGTCGCTCATTGGGCCTGTGCATTAAATCCACATCAACACAAATATCTGGGTGTATCTGCAACCGCTTGTCAACTTGACAATTGACAATGTCAAGATATAGTGACATTTTAATTTCTGCTTCCACATATGTCATGTCCTCAATTTCTTCACATCTGCCTACTGTTCATCTGTCATCAGAAATATTGGACCTATTTCTGATGACAGATTATTCCCTCTATTTTTTCATACAACGATTCACAAGCCATTCGCGGCAACTCCTCAGTCATCAATAGTATTTTCGGATGGCTCATTATCGTTTATGTTCAGGATCAATCTTCGTCACAATTACCTTCTCTCCTCAGCACAGTCTCTATCAATTATCAACTTCAAAATTTCTGGGAAGCGAAAGAAGTTGCCGTTTCAATTGCTCTAATCCACAAGATAAAAAAGTGGAGCAGCATTTTCAAAACACTCATACCCGCGATTCAAGTGGTCAATACATAGTAGCTTATCCCTTTCGTGAAGTAATGTTATCATTAAATTTATTCTAGCAACTTATATAATTATATTTCCTTCGAATCAATTAAAATGATTATAGCCGAACTAGAAACGTTTAACGATATTCTCAGATTAACGAGTTTTTTTTTACTTTTCTTATGAAATGGTTTTATCTCGAGTAGTTGCAAAATGAATCTTGTAGACCTTAGATTTTTGTTCAAATAATGTTAAAACTGTTCCAGGTTCCAGGTTCAACTTTTATTATCTAAATAACGTTTTATTGTGACTTTTGAAGGGGGTATACGTTGACAAAATGCATTCAACTAATTGACTTTTTTCATTCTTATTTATTATAATTATTTATAAAATTTTTAACTTTAAAGGGAGCACAAATCTCCTCTAATAAACTTAAAATGCTACCAACAACATCAAAAATTTAAACATGTCGATCATTCATTTTATTTTACCTATATTTAACTGATAATAGTGAGAAATCATTGATTATCGTTGCTCAATTATCATAGGAGTCGCTTTGAAGGAATCGCAGCTATGTACTACATTTATTTTAAAGAATTTTAAATAAAATTTACTAGAAAATAGCATTAAATAAAATGGAACCCAATGGCAATTAACATTGGAAAATCGATTGAAAGCAAATTTGAGGCTGCAAGAAGGTGCAAGCGTTGGAAGTTGCGGCCGAGTTCGGTGTTCACCGCACCACCATTTCAAGATTGAGACGCAAAATCGAAACTGAGCTTTCGCTACAAAGAACAGCAGGAAGTTAGCGACGTCGTGCAATTACCATAGAAGAAGATACCATGCCCCACGAATATGTTTTTTGTCATCCATTCGAATCCTGCAATGCTGCAATAGCGGAGACGGGATTTCCAGGATCAACAAATACAGCATGCCGACGACTTCGTGAAATTGGGCTTAAAAATGCGCTGCCACCAATAAATATTAATTTCCCTCAGAAATCAGCAACGTAGGGTTGCATTTTGCAATGAACATCAAAACAACCCGGACATGTGGAATAATGTTATTTTCACTGACGAAAAAATATTTTCTTCGGCCAACGATAGTCATGTCCGGGTGTATAGCCCGGATATATATAGGTGGATTTTTCATATTTAATTAAATTGATAAATAAAATTTTTATAAAAGAAATGTAAAATTATTTTATATATGAATGTTTTACGCCAAATATAAGAAAAAAATAAATATAAAATGCTTTTAATAGCATTTAAAATTTATATATTTTTTATTATTTGTCGACATTTTTAAATTAATATATCAATATTATTTTTATCATTTATATATATAATATTATAAAACTTTATGTTAATAATAATATCACATAAATCCAATAGATCGAAGTGGTCGGTTTTCTGTAGCAGTCTGGGCCTGGATTTCTCGGGAAGGTCCGGCTGTATGTTAAATAGCACTTAAATAGCCGTCAATACGTCGACATTTTAAAAAATTTAATAGGACAACAGCACAGTTCATAAGGCGAGAATTGTTCAAGAATGGATTCCAAAAAGATTTGAATATTATTGAAAATGTTTGGGCAGCCATGGTTAGATTAATTAATGAGAGGCCAATCAGACCCAGATCTCGCTTAGAACTGGAGGAAGCACTTGAGGAAGCCTGGGCGGGGGGTATCACAATGAAGTTAATAACATCATTGTATGCTTCCATACCACACAGATTGTAGGAGGTAATCGATGCTCAGGGCGAAGCGACAAGATATTAATAGGTGTCAATTCTATTTTAGTTTCTTGAATGCGAATGCTTAAATACCAAACTAATATTATTATAAAATTATTATGCTCTTTAACAAATCATCAAAATTTATTAATGCTTTGCAATCTATACAAAATATTAATTTCTGTGAACACTTTCTATAAAATAGCTTTTTAAATTAAATCATTATATTTTACTTTTCTATATAAAAAATTCAAAGTCTGAAACAAATCAACATACCCTCTAAAATTAAATTAGTGAATTTTCACTAATTCAGCTAGTAAAAATTTTTTCACTGTAAAATTAGTGATTTTACTAGATCAAGGCTTATTAAACTATGGATCACGACCCCATTTGGGGTCGCGAGAGATAAAAATACAATTTAACAGAAAATGTTTTTTAACTTGTAAAATTATTGTTATAAAGATAAAATAACAATTATCGTAGATAAATATATCATAAAATCTTCTAGTTCGGAAAGATTGTTTGTACCTGCATTTCTATTAAGAGTATTATAATAACTTGAATAACATTTACTATGAATTACGAAATGTTATTGGAATCAATAAAAAATATATATTTATTTTGTCAATCTCTAAAAGCCGAAATAATCCCGAGAAATAATTATCAACAAAATTTCTAGATATTATTGCTGAAGAAACTATATAAGCATTTGTCGGAAGAATTGTTTGTATCTGAATTTTTATTAAGACCATTATAATAACTTGAATAACATTTACTATGAATTAGAAGATGTTATAGGAATTTATAAAAAAATATAAATTTATTTTTGTCAATCTCTAAAATCCGAAATGATCCTGAGAAATAATTATCAACAAAATTTCTAGGTATTATTGCTGAAGAAACTATATAAACATTTCGTTTTATTCTCATTTAGCCATTGTTTGATTGTGAACGAAGTGCATGTTATTCCGAATTTGTCAGTTTAAAAAATTTTTCCCATTTATACTCGTATATAGTTGGATCTACCACCAGCCAGTTAATTGAGTTTATTTTTTTTATCAGTGAAAGTAGTAGTGTTAGGAAAATACAAGTTGCTAAGGCATTTAACGATTTGTTTTAAGATTTTAAGTTTATTATTGTGTTTTTAATAAATAGTATTAAATATTTCACAAGTTTTGAAAATAATTATCTACAACTACATAATTGTTCCTGTAGGACATAACAACCAGGTATGTATAGTATTAAATTGTTGCTCCAAAAAGGGTTTCATATTCTTAACTTTCTTTTGCTGCAGTTTTATTTAATTGTTGTTTGAAAAAATAATACCATCAAGTAAATATTCATAAACACTTATTATAAAAAATATTTCCAGATTAGAATGTGTTTAAAGTATCTACAACAGATACTATTTTATCGCTACTAATATCAAGAGTCATGGTGACGCAGTCGGTAGATCATCTGACTGACAACCAAAAGGTCCCCGGTTCAAATCTCACTGGATGCAAAATTGTAATATCTTCTTTTTTTTCCTTCTTCTCACTTTATATGCTCATTTCAATCGACTCCAAATTCGGTGGTTTGTTGAATTGAGCATTCCTACCATCATGGCTGCCAGCCAATCAGCGGGACCTTCATCAATGGGTGTTGGTGATCAGTGAGCATCGACCGCCATCAGAATCAATCTAGTTAACAACAGCGTTAAAAGTGCACGTGGCTATAATCAACTTGGATTATCCAAGCAATCATCGAATAAATCAATTATATTTTTGTGTTTATTAGTGTAGTTTATCGTTTTGTATTTGTTAATGTATATATTTTGAGTTTATTTCAACGGATTTAATAAAATTGTAGAATTATTTTAATTACCTTTTGTGTCAATAAATTCGTAAACAAAAGTTTTGTGTATCACTCAAAACCACCTCGAAGCCTATCCTCAAATCGAAAGCAATCAAACATTGGTCCTTCGAGCCGGATAAATAGGATTAGGGCGTTGGTTTCATTTCCGGAAAATAATAGAAACTTTTGTTTGTGAAAAACATTGAAGTGAAGTGATCACGTGGTGAAACTTGGACAAATTGTAGTTTGTTTCATTTCGTAACAAACAATTTGTTATCAGTGAACCCATTTATTAGTGAACTTTTGTGCTTAATAGGGACAAAATCAAAGTTTTTCTTGAAATTATACAATTTTGAATTCGTGTGAAACTAGTTTATGTGTTCACGTGTGTGTACCGTCGCATCAAATTGAATTTCTAAATATTTATTTTCATATTTGACTTTTCAATTAATAATTTATCAGTTTTGTAGTTTGTTTCATTTCGTAAAAAACAATTTGTTATCTGTGAAACCATTTAATAGTGAACTTTTGTGCTTAATTCGGACAAAATCAAAGTTTTTTTTTTCTTGAAACTATACAATTTTAAAATCGTGTGAAAACTAGCTTATGTGTTCACGTGTGTGTACCGTCGCATCAAATTGATTTTCTAAATATTTATTTTCATATTTGACTTCAATTAATAACCAATCAATTTCAACAATTCAATTTTATCATGACGTCTCTTGAATCTCGCATAAGCTTGCAAGAATCGCGTATCAATTTATTGAAAACTGCCATCGACCCTATTAAAGACATCGACATAGCCTTGTTAACAAAACAAAACGTACAAACAAGGCTTGAGGTTTTGGAAGATAACTGGTTAAAATTCGATAAAGATCACGATCGAATTTGTGAGGCTAAGGTGGATACTACGAAGGATCTACCTTACATGAAACTGAACTTTTACGCTATCGGCCAGGAGGCCTACATGACGAATAAGGCAACAATGTTGGAACTGTTAGCTAAAATTACTGCAGCTAATCCATTGGATGGAACCACATTAGCGGATACTTCCATGGGATCTACTTCCAATACATCGCGACACATGTTGCCTAAAATTCAGTTAGTCAAATTCGCTGGAGATTATCATTCATGGCGTTCATTTAGCGACATGTTTACGTCACTCATCGGAACTAATCAAGATCTATCGAACGTCATGAAGATGCACTATCTGAAGGCTAGTGTGATTGGAGAAGCCGCGAATCTCATCTCAAATTTTCAAGTTAAGGGAGATAATTTTACCCCTGCTTGGGATAAACTTGTCAACCGATATGAAAATAAGCGGGTATTAATAAATAATCATTTGGATGCTATCTTTAAATTGAAACCTTTGCAACGTAAATCATCGAAGGAGCTATGCAATTTACTAGCAACAGTCAACGAAGCTCTTGGAGCACTTAAAGCTTTGGGATCACCAACTCATAAGTGGGATCAGATCATTGTCTATACCCTAGTAAACCGATTAGATCCGGAAACGCATGAAGCCTGGGAGATCAAAGCAGGGCCATCCGTTACTCCATCTACATATGCAGAGCTAGAAGATTTCATTTATGGCAGAGCTCGAGCATTAGAATCAATTGAAGGTCGTAAGACTACTCCATCCATATCTTCCACAAAACCATTCAGCATCTCTAAGTCAGCCAACACACACGTCACAGCTCTCGAAAAACCCACGAAAGGACAGTGTTCTCTGTGCAATTCCAATCATTACATCTCAAGTTGTAAGAAGTTCGCTCAAAAGTCTCCTGCTCAACGTCGAGAGTATGTTTCTTCGAAAGCGTTGTGTTACAATTGTCTTGGTCCTCATCAAGTGATAGATTGCCGATCGGAGAAAACATGTTTAAAGTGCAAGAAACGTCATCACACCTTGATTCATGATACGTGGAATTCTACTGTACCTACAAGTATGACATCACCTTCAACATCAAGGCCTCCCACTGAATCAGCTGCAGCTTCTGAAGCGACAGTCAATCATGCACTCTCACAAAATATGAGTAACTTTCCCTCAACAGTTTTAGAGCACTCATAGACCAAGGATCTGAAATCTCATTCATAAGTGAACGACTGGTTCAACAACTACATTTACAACGGACACACGCATCAGTTTCTCTTATCGGAGTCGGTGCTGTGCAATGCTCAACTACTCGAGGAGTGGTCTCTATCAACCTGGCACCAGTATTTGAATCGGAATTATGTTTGGGGGCAACTACTTACGTTCTTCCTAAGTTCACATCAATTCTACCATCAATGAAACCATCCAAATCCAGCTGGGCTCATATCAGTGGTCTTAGACTCGCAGATCCATTATTTATGAAACCGGGATCTATCGACTTGATTCTTGGGGCTGAAATCTATGGCAGCATTATTCTTGCTGAAACTATCAAAGGACCTCCTCTCACCCCTATTGCTCAATCAACTATATTCGGATGGATCTTGTCAGGTCCAGTGGCTCAAGATTCACCAGTTTCAATCGCCAAAATTCATCATTGTTCATTGGACTTCCACCTCGATAAACAACTGGAACAGTTTTGGATTCAAGAATCCATTACTGAGAATCAAGGATCAGAATTATCACTCGAGGAGGAAGATTGTGAACAGCAATATGTGTCTACCGTTTCTCGAAATGAAACCGGTCGGTATATCGTTCGGTTACCTCTCAAAGGCTCACCAAAGAAACTTGGTAATACTCGATCTTCGGCTATCAAGATGATTCAATCACTACAACATAAGTTGAACTCTAATCCTGAATATCGTCACTTATACTCAGAATTTCTACGCGAGTACGAAGCACTTATTCACATGTCCAAAGTATCACCGACATTAGTGGAAGGTAAACCAATATTTTATCTTCCACACCATGGAGTGTTTAGAGAAGTCAGTTCTACAACTAAATTAAGAGTTGTCTTTAATGGCTCTTATCGCAGTAGTACTGGAGTGTCATTAAATGATATTCTTCATACTGGGGCAAAGTTACAAACAAATATCTCCGATGTGCTTCTCTGGTTTCGCCAGTATCGATATGTGTTTGCTGCAGATATCGAAAAGATGTTTCGACAAATACTCATTCATCAAGAGGATTGGGATCTGCAAAGAATCTGGTGGTTTTCGGATAATAATTTGCAAGAGTTTCATCTACGAACTGTTACTTATGGCTTAGCATGCGCTCCATTTTTGGCATTACGAACAATTAAGCAACTTATAATCGACCATGGACATCAATTTCCATTAGCAATTGGACCACTTACTAAAGGACGATACGTGGATGATATCTTTGGTGGAGCAGATTCTCTATCAGAATGCCTTCGAATTATTAAAGAGGTAGATAGTCTCTGTAATGCAGGCTGCTTTCCACTTCAAAAATGGATAAGTAATGTTCCAAGTGTATTATCCAACATTCTCCATGAACGTCATGCTAAGGAACCAACAATCATCATCGATGAATCATCAGCAGTTCGGACGCTAGGTTTATTATGGAAACCGTCGAGCGATCAGTTTCAATTTTCTGTAACATCTAACACTGTTCAACAGGTCACAAAGAGAAATGTTCTTTCCAGAATTTCTCAAGTCTTTGACCCTCTTGGATTCATTTCGCCAGTCATCATCCAAGCAAAAATTTTCATGCAGCAGTTGTGGTTAATTAAGTCAAATTGGGATGATCCGCTACCAACTCAATTGGAAAACCAATGGCGTGCAATTGAAATCCAATTTCAAGAGTTGTCAAATGTCTCAATTCCGAGATTTCTGGGAATAATCAAATCATCATCAATTCAGTTGCACGGATTTTCTGATGCATCGCAGTTTGCTATGAGTGCGGTCATTTATATTCGGGTTGAAACCGCAAATTGTACCGATGTCAATTTCGTGTGTGCTAAAACCAAAGTAGCACCCCTGAAGAAAATGACTATCCCTCGCTTGGAGCTCACCGCCGCTACTCTTCTCGTCAAGTTAGCTCAGTATGTTCAAAAGATTTTGGTCATTGAGAATGTACCAATATGGCTGTGGATAGATTCGTCTGTGGCTTTGACTTGGATTACATCCCATTGTTCTAAGTGGAAGGAATTCGTTCGAAATCGAGTCAGTTTTATTCAAGAGAATCTACCATCTGCTCGATGGAGATTTATTTCTGGAAAGGAAAATCCAGCTGATTGTGCCTCACGAGGAATTTCACCGGCGGTTTTAAATAATCATCCACTTTGGTGGAGGGGTCCTGATTGGCTCTCACTACCGGCAGATCAATGGCCTGATGGAATTTGCTCGTCTTCATCAGCCGCAATTTCAGAGATGAAGTCTCAAAAGGAAAGCTACATATCACAGATCATTCCGGAACCGGACCTCCTGCAGCGTTACTCTAAATTAAATCGTCTTTTGCGCATCACAGCTTGGATAAAAAGGTATCTTAATCAGCTTCGCTCTATCAAACCTACTCCAAATTCAAACAATCTTTCTCCACTCGAGCTTCACGAAGCTTTGTTACTGTAGGTTGGCATTGTTCAACGCATTTCATTTTCGAATGAGATTAATCAACTTACTAGAAAGCTATCCATCACAAATTCTAGTACTCTACGAAATTTAAATCCTTTTCTGGATCAAGATGGCTTACTTCGAGTAGGTGGTCGACTGGATCAGTCATCACTAGAATATGATATGAAGCATCCGTACATCTTACCCAAGGATTCAACTTTATCACGACTAGTTATTTGGGATGTTCATCTACGGTTATTGCATAGTGGTACACGCAACACATTGGCCACTATACGACAACGCTTTTGGATCCTTGGAGGCCGAGTTTCTGTGAGAAAGGAAATTTTACGGTGGTCAACTAATGGGTCAACTTCCGCCTCGCCGAGTTACACCAACGCGTCCTTTTACAAATTCTGGGGTGGATTATGCTGGACCATTCATTATCAAAACTTGGCGTGGAAGGAATGCAAAGATTTACAAAGGCTATGTTTGTTTATTTATCTGCTCTGCAACATCTGCAATTCATTTGGAATTAGTATCAGACTACTCAGCTGATGCTTTCATAGCTGCCTACAAACGATTCACTGGACGTCGAGGTCTTTGCTCAACACTCACCAGTGATTGTGGTACTACGTTCGTGGGAGCTGATGCGGAACTCAAACGTCTTTTTACTGCATCATCTTCAGAATCAGAAAACCTCCGCAGATTGTTAGCAAACGATGGGACAGATTGGCATTTTAATCCCCCTTCTGCATCTCATTTTGGAGGTCATTTCGAAGCCGGTGTCAAATCGGTTAAGTATCATTTAAAGCGAGTGGTTGGGAATTTATCACTGACTTACGAAGAATTTACTACCGTCCTCTCTCAAATAGAAGCTGTTTTAAATTCAAGACCCCTTTGTCAACTAACAGAAGATCCTGAGGACTTATCAGTTCTAACACCAGGTCACTTTCTTATCGGGGGTCCTTTATCTTCTATTCCTGAACCGAATCTGGAAAACGTTTCTATGCCTAGATTAAGTCGTTGGCAACTTACTCGACAAATTATCGATAGTTTCTGGGTCAAGTGGTCTAGAGAATATCTCCAGCAACAACAAGCGATATATAAGTGGCGATTCCCGTCATTAAATATTGAAATTGGCTCTATAGTTCTCGTGGTTGATGAGAGATATCCACCGTCAAAATGGCCTTTAGGACGAGTAATTCAACTACACACCGGCTTGGACAATTTAGTAAGAGTTGTTACCTTGAAGACCGCTACTACGATCCTCAAACGGCCCATCGTCAAGCTCTGTCCACTTCCAATTCTGAACTCCACATCCCAGGAAGAAACTGAATAGTGCCCTGGTTGGAACATTATATCTTGCTCCAAATATTTTGGCGCAAGGGGGGAGTATGTTTAAAGTATCTACAACAGATACTATTTTATCGCTACTAATATCAAGAGTCATGGTGACGCAGTCGGTAGATCATCTGACTGACAACCAAAAGGTCCCCGGTTCAAATCTCACTGGATGCAAAATTGTAATATCTTCTTTTTTTTCCTTCTTCTCACTTTATATGCTCATTTCAATCGACTCCAAATTCGGTGGTTTGTTGAATTGAGCATTCCTACCATCATGGCTGCCAGCCAATCAGCGGGACCTTCATCAATGGGTGTTGGTGATCAGTGAGCATCGACCGCCATCAGAATCAATCTAGTTAACAACAGCGTTAAAAGTGCACGTGGCTATAATCAACTTGGATTATCCAAGCAATCATCGAATAAATCAATTATATTTTTGTGTTTATTAGTGTAGTTTATCGTTTTGTATTTGTTAATGTATATATTTTGAGTTTATTTCAACGGATTTAATAAAATTGTAGAATTATTTTAATTACCTTTTGTGTCAATAAATTCGTAAACAAAAGTTTTGTGTATCACTCAAAACCACCTCG
Organism: Chrysoperla carnea; assembly: GCF_905475395.1. Taxonomy (NCBI): domain Eukaryota; kingdom Metazoa; phylum Arthropoda; class Insecta; order Neuroptera; family Chrysopidae; genus Chrysoperla; species Chrysoperla carnea. Next base: position 12,525,722 of record NC_058342.1, read on the forward strand.
AAGCCTATCCTCAAATCGAAAGCAATCAAACAGAATGAAAGACAACATACCATGAATAAAAGATTTAATCTGGAAACGTCTTTTGTAATACATCTATTTAATTAGTGGAGTATTGACGCTCTTCTAGTGTGGTCAATTGTCAGTGTCCCCCGTAACAAGATTTAAGTTTTTCTATATTTGTTCGGTAATTAATAAATCAATTATTATTATCTGCAATATCTTATTTTTATATATTTATTGTATTTTAGGATCAAAATAATTTTTGCCCATGGAAAAATGGCTGAACTTAAAGAAGAATGGTAATGACGCACATGATAATGCTACAAATTCTTCTCAGGAAAAGAAAATATGATGAGTCTTTTCTTCAATTTGGCTTTACATTTCAAAATTGTAAGGGTAATGAACAACCTCTTTGTTTGATCTGCAATGAATTATTGGCTTTGGAGATTATGAAACCATCAAAATTAAAAAGACATCTTGAATCAAAGCATGTTTCGTATGTCAATAAACCTAAAGAATATTTTGAAAGACTGTGTAAGTCTTTAAATAAAGAAAAGATAAATTTATAGCATCATATGAAGTTTCATACTGTATTGCTAAAAATAAAAAGCCGTTTACCATTGGAGAAGATCTTGTGTTACCTGCTGCTATTAAAATGGTAGATATACTACATGGAAGAAAATATGGCGATAATATTCGAAAAATTCCTTTGTCGAACGACACTGTCTGGAATAGAATTTCTGATATTAACAAGGATCAATTAATACAACTTATTACAAGAATTAAAGGAAGCCCAAAATTTTCAATTCAGTTGGACGAAACAACTGGTATTATTAAATTGGCTCAGTTGTTAGTTTAGGTCAGGTACGTTTATAAAGAAAGCGTGGATTAAGAATTCTTATTTTGTCGTCCTATGTAAGGATGCAAACGATACATCGATGTTTTTCAAACATCGATATATCGTTCATAAACATCGATGTTTTAACATCGATATTGAAACTTCTAACATCGATGTAACATCGTTCTTCATAAACGATGTTTTATGAACGATGTCAGCATTCAGATGAAAAAAAAAAAAAGATGCATATAAGTCGTCCTATGTAAGGATGCAAACGATACATCGATGTTTTTCAAACATCGATATATCGTTCATAAACATCGATGTTTTAACATCGATATTGAAACTTCTAACATCGATGTAACATCGTTCTTCATAAACGATGTTTTATGAACGATGTCAGCATTCAGATGAAAAAAAAAAAAGATGCATATAAGGGAACGTAATTGCAACGACAAATCGGAGCTTTAATAGTTTACCAGATAAAGCCTTGGTTTCCTAGAGAGCAGCACCGCTATCCGTCACACTCACAGGTGTGAGCAAGACAGACTTATATACGTGCATATAAGTCTGTCCCACTCACACCTGTGACGGATAGCGGTGCTGCTCTCTAGGAAACCAAGGCATAAGAGATTATGGTGTGTGAAGATTTGTAGTTGTGGCAACACTGAACGAAGCAGTTGCTTCGCTCGCCCACATTGACGGCCATTGTGTACTTTATTTTATTTAACGTTCACTATATCAGAGATCACAATTTAAGAAAAAGAAGTGAACTTATTGTTAAGTGTGATAGATAACTCAATTGAGTATTTCTAAAGTACGTAACGTATCTATTATTTTAATAATATAAGTATTGAATTAAATAACTAAATACGGTTTTTATCACATTTATTACGTTTTTATTTTTACATGTGACGTTTCGAACACTTTTCAGTGTTCGTGGTCACAGATAGACCGTACCGATCTGATTGAAAACCGTATTTAGTTATTTAATTCAACATAAGTATACTCTATTTAATTGTAAATAGTGAGCTTAAAAAGATAAACGTTTATTAAAAGGTTATGTTATGTGACAGTTAGGTTATTCTTGCTTTGACTTATTGTATAATATAGATTCAAAATAAGTATTCTCTATAAATATTTCTTAAAGTAGGGACACGTCTCTCGATTTCCAGTTGTTGTTTTATTACACACTATTTTTACGATAATATGGTTACGAAATTTACGAAAATAGTGATGGGATACGTGCGCTTTGTATATCGATATTCGTTTATTTGTATTTTGTTAATGTACACTCTAAGAAATTTAAATGATTTTATTTAATTTCTGATACGGATCTGTATGTATTTAAGTAGTATATTAGTTATATAGTACCCATCACAAGCTTTGCTTAGTTTTGTCCACGAACATTTATTTACTTTGTCCATGATTATTTAATTCTCAATATTGATGTTATTTATAGATAAAATGCCACCGAATAAAAAAGAAAAGCAAAATTTGGAATTATTTCAAGAAATGTGACAATGGTAAAGAAGCTGTAAACTTTGCAATAAAAACCTAAGAACTTCAGGTAATACTTCAAATATGCGGGGCCATCTATAGAAGGTTCACCCAGAAGTTAATAAGGAGGTTACAGAACTTACAGAAGAGGAGCCAGTAGAAAAGAAAAGTAAAACCTGTAATGATGATGACATAAACAAAGAAGTTCAATGTGCACAACCCATTGCAAGTACTAGTACTGCTACGGATGTTGTTATTGTCGATTCCAAACATATTTCAGACAAACCTAATGTCAAAGAATTATTTAATAATATTAAAAGCATTTCAAATACTGAAGGTAATAAACATAAAAAAATTACTGAATTTATTGTGAATTTCATCATCATGGACCATAAACCGTTTTCAGTTGTAGAAGGTAAGGGATTTATACAACTAATGAAGGAAATTGTGCCTTTATATAAAATCCCTTCAAGAGAAACTTTTAAAAAACGCGTAGATGACAAATATGATGCCATGTCAGAAGTTTTCAAAAAATATATAAAAGAGGCAGAACATTACTGTATTACGTACGACATTTGGACTGAGACAATGCAAAATAAGTCGTTTGTTGGAGTCACTATACATTTTTTAGAAAATTCCAAACTCATGAGCGGATCTCTGGGAGTTTTTGAACTGTTTGAAAAACATACAGCTGAATATGTACAAAAGAGACTTACAGATATTTTACAGGAGTGGAATGTTTCAATTGATAAAGTAACAGCTATAGTAACTGATAATGATAGCACGGTGATGAAAGTTAATCGGGAGATGTTTGGCGAAAAAAAAATTATACCTTGTTTTGCTCACACAGTTAATTTAGTTGTCACGAATTCGTTGGAAAAATCTAAAGTTGCATCTACCATCATAAGTAAAGTACGTGAAATTGTAAAATTCATTAAACGTAGTGTCAATGATAGTGACAAATTGCGCAAAAAGCAAAGAGAGAATGGATTGAAGGAAGGCCAGACAAAGAAACTAATATTAGATGTTCGTACTCGGTGGAACTCGACCTATTATATGTTGAAACATTTTATGGACTTATTTGAAATAATTGGCGCTATATTGTTATGCCGTTCAGATGCGCCACCGATGATAACTTCAAATGAAGTAGGCTGTCTGCGCGAAATCATACAACTTTTGCAACCCTTTGAGAGATTGACAAAAGAAATTTGTGGGAAAATTATATCAAAGTAAGTAAAGTCATTCCTCTCGTAAGCTGCATACGAAACATGCTAGATAAATATTCAGCAACATTTGAATGCACCTTGTCATTAAAAGCAGAAATTGACAAGGAAGTTTCTAAGAGATTTGATAAACTAGAGCAATGTTCATTGTTGGCAATTACTACTGCATTGGATCCTCGTTTCAAGCTAATGCATTTTAAAGATCATATTGCGAAGGGAAAGGTCATAAATTACATAAACAATTACCTAATGAGTAATGAAACGAGCGCAAATGAGTCTTCTGACGAATCGGAAAGAGGCGATAATATTGAAAGTGATAAATGGAGCTACCATAAAATATTGACGCACAATAATATGAACAAAAACACCAAAGATAAAACTAAAGCAGAAACATAATTTCAGATGTTCATGTCATCTTCTGTTACTCCTATAAAGGGAAATGCGTTGGAGATGTGGGATGACATGAAGGGGTTATTTCCTAGGCTTCATAATTTAGCTATAACCTATTTGCCTATAGTGGCAACTTCGGTACCTAGTGAGCGGTTATTTTCTGAAGCTGGAGCTACAATAACCTAGCAGAGAAACCGCTTACAAGGCACCAGGTTGTCAAAATTATTTTTAAATTCTTTGTTAAAAAAATAAATACCAACTTGTTTTCTGCTAATATTAAAACTTATAATTCTTTAAAAATAAATGTTAAAACAAATTCAGTAGTGTCTCATTTCTGCTAAAAAAAAACATCGATCAAAATATCGATATATCGTTCATAAACTTCGATATTTCTAACATCGATGTTTCACTTTTCAAAATATCGATGTTCTGATATCGATGTTTTTTATGAGCGATGTTGCATCCCTAGTCCTACGGAAGACCATACTACAGGGAAAGAGATATTTGCATTGATAGCTTTGTTTTTTACTAATTTATCAGTGATTGTTTCCCTTTTTATTTAGAGTATGCTCTTTATTTACTTGTATGAACGGAGACATATAACATACTTGTATGAACCAAGACATAACAGTATAATATCAGAATATTTTAGTCTTATGACCTACGATTCTTTCGTTACTTTAAGTTTCAAATGATCTTTCGTGCAAAAAAGACTGTCAAATTTTGATTTAAAAATTTTGATCCAGAGTAAGTGAAATTTTTTTCTCTTGTAATCAGTTACATTACAATGTTTTAATCATAGCACCGGCACACACAAAAAAAAGTAAGTGGAATGTGCATTTGATCGGACCAAATGTGATTTTTCAAAGTTTTTGGTTCTAAACACGTACTTTATGTATACAAAAATACAAGAAACGAAAGTAAGTAAACGTAAGTTATACTCTTTTTAAGTGTATAATAGTAAAATATAAATTTTTTAATCTATTTATTTTATATGTTTCTAGGAACAGGACGAATGAATTTCAGAATAGTTTTAACGTAAGTTCTAACAATGAAAAATGTACTTTTGCAGTAACCGATAACAGTGCTTCAACTAGTAAATTTATGCATTTTGTTAAAATATATCCCCTTAAGGACCCACAATAAAAATATTTAGCTAGATTATAAAATTATTAATTAGCTAGACCGGTTTCGATTGCTTTGGCAATCCTCTTCAGTAGCATTAAACCTCTTAAAATTAAAAAATCTTAAAATTAAAAAATTATTTACAAATACAAAAAAGACCGCATCACCCTGAAACAAATAATAATAAAATATTACCCTTAAAATTAAAATAAAATTATTTACCAGATTATAATAATAATAAATCTTATGTTACACCCTCTAAAACAATGTAACTGCCTGCTTTCACCTAAAACACAATAAAATATTAAGTTTAAATCCTAAGATAGGATTATCGTTATGAATATATCAAACAAACTAAGGGATTAAGCCTGAAAATAAAATATAAGATAAGAAAAGTTGTAAATATAAAATAAAAAACACAGAAATAAAAAATAAGAGAAAAATAGATTACCAACAAATTAAAAATTTTTTATCCTCGGTGTACCTAAAACAGAATAAGTAATTAGAATTTAGAAAAACCTGTAACAAACCAAAATAAAATTAAATGAAAATAAGCAAATTAAAAAACAAAAAATAAAAATAGAATTAATTTAAGAACAATAGAATAAGTATTACCAAATGAAATAAAATGGTGTACCTAAAACAAAAGAAATTATTAGTTAGTGTACCTAAAACAGAATAAAATATAAAATAAATAAAAAAAAATGAAATTTAAGTAAGCAAAATTATAAAGAAAAATATAAAACAAATAAAAATACAAGAAAATAAGTTGAAAAATAAAAATTTTTTACCGAATGATAAACTGAAACACACAAAAAATCAAATTAAGTAAAAATGATAAGCAAAAATAAAAATAAAAAATTAAAACAAAAATCAACAAATAATAATAGGAAAGAGAAATAAATAAAAATAAAGTTGAAAAATAGAATAAAATATAATATCTCGAGACAACACAAATGAAACAGGTAACTAAAAGAAACACTGCCCAATTTGTGTTGTTTTTCGATCACCATTCGATCCCTTCAAATCCCACAAAAAAAACCAGCCAAGTATCTGAGGCCATGCAAAAATATAACACAAACCTACAAGTGGCATATACATCGATGGCGTGTGATGCCACTGATGACTTTTCCTTCCTTTTATTGTTGAAATGCGCTATATGCTCTTTGTAGCGTACGCTAACGGAACGGGCTGTTTGGCCAATATAACCTTTCAAGCAATCTGCGCAATCAACTTTATATATATACCTGACTTTTTGTTGTTTGGAATACGATCCTTAGTATTACATAACATTGACCTCAATTTCCCTTTCGATGTATATGCCACTTGTAGGTTTGTGTTATATTTTTGCATGGCCTCAGATACTTGGCTGGTTTTTTTTTTGTGGGATTTGAAGGGATCGAATGGTGATCGAAAAACAACACAAATTGGGCCGTGTTTCTTTTAGTTACCTGTTTCATTTGTGTTGTCTCGAGATATTATATTTTATTCTATTTTTCAACTTTATTTTTATTTATTTCTCTTTCCTATTATTATTTGTTGATTTTTGTTTTAATTTTTTATTTTTATTTTTGCTTATCATTTTTACTTAATTTGATTTTTTGTGTTTCAGTTTATCATTTGGTAAAAAAATTTTATTTTTCAACTTATTTTCTTGTATTTTTATTTGTTCTATATTTTTCTTTATAATTTTGCTTACTTAAATTTCATTTTTTTTATTTATTTTATATTTTATTCTGTTTTAGGTACACTAACCAATAATTTCTTTTGTTTTAGGTACACTAATCAATAATTTCTTCTCTTTAGGTACACTAATTAATAATTTATTCTGTTTTAGGTACGCTAATCAATAATTTCTTCTGTTTTAGGTACACCATTTTAATTCATTTAGTAATACTTATTCTATTGTTCTTAATTCTATTTTTATTTTTTGTTTTTTAATTTGCTTATTTTCATTTAATTTTATTTTGGCTTGTTACAGGTTTTTCTAAATTCTAAATACTTATTCTGTTTTAGGTACACCGAGGATAAAAAATTTTTAATTTGTTGGTAATCTATTTTTCTCTTTATTTTTTATTGCTGTGTTTTTTATTTTATATTTACAACTTTTCTTATCTTATATTTTATTATCAGGCTTATTCCCTTAGTTTGTTTGATATATTCATAACGATAATCCTATCTTAGGATTTAAACTTAATATTTTATTGTGTTTTAGGTGAAAGCAGGCAGTTACATTGTTTTAGACGGTGTAACATAAAGATTTATTAAAATTATAATCTGGTAAATAATTTTATTTTAATTTTAAGAGGTTTAATGCTACTGAAGAGGATTGCCAAAGCAATCGAAACCGGTCTAGCTAATTAATAATTTTATAATCTAGCTAAATATTTTTATTGTGGGTCCTTAAGGGGATATATTTTAACAAAATGCATAATACAGCCCACAGAAATGCGCATCTTAATTTGAATAGTAAATTTTAATATACGACGAACAAAGTCAATAAAATTTTTATTAAATAAACATATTTTTCCTTTTCCTTAAAAAAAATTGTTTTACTTACAAGTATTCAATTGAATAGAATAGTATTTATAACTGATAAATTAGTGAATTCTGCTAATTCACAACAATGAAAGAATTAGTAATTTCTGTTAATTTAATTTTCGATTTTCACTATTTCAATACACTGTTTGATGTAACTAATGGATTAGTGAAAAAGTACTGTCACTATTAAATTAGTTACTTTCACTCACAAATTAGTGATTTAAATTTTCATTTATAAATTAGTGAAATATATTTCCATTTATCAATTAATGAATCTTATTTTCACTGATGAATTAGTGATTTCTTTTTTAACTGAATCATTCAGTGAATTTTGACTTATTCTAAATTGCTGGATTTCAACTACAAAAATTAGCGAAATTTCACTGTGGTTTAGTGAAATTTCCATTTAATTTTAGAGAGTAATCCAGGCGGAGCCAACAGAGACGTGAGAATGTTGATGAGAATATTAATGTCAACATTCTCGAAAGCTCGTTTCACGTTTATCAAGCAGCAAACCAGGATTCATTCTCGGAGAGGGCAAATCTGAATATCAGTCAGGAGTACAGAAAGGTTATCTAGGGAAGAGGCGTTTTAACGGAAGCCTCGCGAGTATGGTGGAACGATGTTATTGTATTCACACCACCATTCCAACGGAATGGAACGGTAAGATTGATGTAATTAGGATCTTTTTTACAACACCCACCTGAGTGACACAGTGGGCGGGAACATAGGCGCGAAGATTTTTAGAAGTACAGGATTGTCCAAAAGAATTAAATAATTTTTTACAAAACACTAATAATGCATTAGGTCTAGCTTCCCAATCACAAAGACGGTCGTTAGAGCTCTTTATTTTTTCAAATGTTTCTAGTGAAGTAAAAACAAAAATTAATATGAATGACATTACTACATATACCGAACTTAGACAAAAACTACAAGATGTTTACTCACCCGTCGAATTATACGACTATCTTGTGGAACAACTTGAAACGACTTAACAAAAACCAAACGAAAGTATTAAAGAATATTACGTTAGACTCGACAAAATAACTAGTAAATGCCCACTTGCGATAAACAAGGAAGCCACACTCGCTATAGCGAATTATTCAAAGGATCGCTTTAAGACGATACACTCATCATACAATTACGAAAATATCACAAATTTTCCGCCATAAATAGTTCAGTACACTGAATGAGGCCTTCTGGTCAGCATGCGAAGAAAGAGTATACTTTGTAAGCGAAGGATGATTAAAAATCCGAGTTCAAATAAAAATGCCAATTAAAATAATTCAAAATACTGTAGAAACTGTAAAACAAAACGCATAATACGCGATATTGTCTCTCGCGATCTAACAACTCTGATTCAAATAATAGTAATTCAAATTCAAATAATACAAGTAGTTTTAATTCAGAAATAAAAAAATGCAATTCATGTAACTATCAGGGACATACGAAGGCCGAATGTAGAAAACAAAATAGTCAAAATATTAACTCCCGTACAGCCAAAGAAACACAAGAAAATAATTAAAATTAAAACTCCTATCAGTCCCGAATCTAGGCCACCTCTGTGGACAACTTTCAATCAACAGCCAGTACAAACAAAAAATTCATTACATAGCACCCACTTGTAATTTAATGTAGTAGGTGATAAAAAATTTAGCGTTGATTTCCCACAGTCAATAAAAAAAACTTTTAAATTTCTTGTAGATACTGGCGCTCAAGTATCAATAATTTAAAAAAAAAAAATTAATTTATGATTGAAAGTCGCTACTTCACAACAAATTATGCTCTCAGGCATAAATAGTTTAATCAAACTTACAGTCGGCTTTCACAACAAATTATGCTCTCGGGCATAAATAGTGTAATCAAACTTACAGTCGTCTAAGTTTCTAGATACAGGGTGTGAAATTTTAGAAAAAAATAATATTTTTGTGAATATTGTCATAATGTACACCTAGAAAAATTAAAAATTTTTTTTAGGGTTATAAAGATAAATTACAAAAAAAGCGATAGAAATAAGGGTGTCCACTAAGTTTATTGTAAAAATACAAAAACATTAACTTGTCATTCTGAGAAAAGTTTCCAATATTTTTAAGCAAATGGCAATATTCATAATAATATCATCTTTTTCAATTATTTCAACTACGTGTATATAGATTAAAACACTTTCCCCCAAGTTTCGAGAAATTGTCATTAACTATAACAATTTATGAAGTCCTGCTGTTATAATCTGGACCATCGTGTATACAACAAAACTTGTGAAACGGCTACGAGTATTGATATCATGTCCAAAATACCAGCATAAAAGAGCTTATTTTTTTTGTATTCCATTCGAAATTATTTGTATTCGATACCATTGAAAAACATTTCCATATACAGAATATTCTTTAAAAGTATGTCTATTTTTTTAGAATGGATATTGAAGAAGAAATAATTGAAGAACTACTTATGCCACCTATGCAAGTCTAAGTTCGGCTTCCCGTATTTGGTGTACCCTTATAAAGATTAGACTCCAATGCTGCAACTTTTGTACCCTTTTTTTATACCCTTTTTATGTTGTTACCTTTTTGGGATGTAACAAAGTGGTGGTAGCCACATGCTAAACCACCCCTTCTAGAGGAATATCTAGATAATTTTTTGAAAATAACAACAGGAATCAAAAGAGGGATGAATTCTAAGCAAAATGTGTCATTCAAAAGAGTATTTGGAAAACCAAATACTTTCCTAGTTATTGTCGATTGAAATTAGGAATATTTAACGTCAAATGATTGAAAAATTGCACGTTTTCTGAAAAAAGTATGTCATGCATTTTTTAAGGAACTAATAAAAACTTGGAAAATTCAAAAAGTCATTGGCATGAAAATTAACGCGAAAAATTAATGAAAAGAAAATTGTTGTTACCTGTTTTTTGTGTGTTATGTAGCACAAAAACTGATAAATTTACCACAAGAATTAACATTAATATCTTTCAAATTTACTTTATTTAGGTACATGCTCAAATATATATATTTTTTTGAAACATTTGAAATTTGAAAACACAAAAAAAAAAAAAAATCGAAAAAAGACAAAAAAAAAAAGTCTTTATTTTCTTAATAACTCGAAAAATAATAAAGTTAAAAAAAATGTTTTAAAAGGTAAATATTCTGCGGAAATAGAGCTAAATTTCTTCTGATTTAATTTTTTCTGAATTCGAATCTGAAAATAATTATTTTCTCTACTACATAAAAATTTATTTTTTAGGAGATGGGGATTATAATGTACATGCGAAAAGTAAAGACAAGGTACCATATGGCCAACCGTGGAGAAAATTGAGTGTACGAACTACGTGACTCGTTGTGTGAGCGATAAACTTCACAAGTTGGCAGCGAATACAAAATACGAGTTGGGAGACCGGCGTATTTCAACCAAAAAAATGGCGGGAATCTCAAATTTGGAACGGTTTGTGAAAAATGTGCGCATTTTGATTAAAAACGATGGTCGTGATTAAAATGTAGCACAGTTGAGAAGACATTTAATAAACGTTCCGTTCCACATCTTTGGAAGGCACAATGATTGCAGGAAAGCATGATGATTGCATACTTTACTCTTTAGAAACTAAGTAATATAGATATTATATCTAATAAATTTAAAACTATTTTAATAACCTATTTTATAGAAATGGTTTTATATCAGGTATTAAAAATTTAATTTCTTTTTGTTAGAAAGTAGTCTTATTTTATTATCAGTTGTACAAAATTTTAAGGGTGGTTTTAAATTTGGTATTTTATTTTATTACCCATTATACAAAAGTTTAGAAGGGTGGTATTAAATTTGGTATTTCAAGATGAATCTTTTTACATCTTTTTACAATCTTTTTACATAATATTATTTAAAAATTATTATGCAAATGGATATTACAAAACCATTTTAAATTTTACGAAAAATAAATAATCTTTAAATATCAAATTTAAGACCATTCCTAAAGTAAAAGTATTCATATGTGAAGGATAGAATCTTCACATGCTTCTTAAAAGACACTGCTTTCTAAAATTTTCCAATTTTACTACCTTTCGAATTTTGTTGAGTAAAGAAAATATATTTCTACTTAATTCGGTAGTAAAATATTAAATTTATTAAAAATGGCAACTAAAAATTCATTTTAGAAAAAATTTAAAAATTATTTGAAACTATCTCTTGAATATATATTTTTTTTTAATCTTTTATTAAAATTCTAAAATAAAATAAAAAATACATTTTCAAACCGCCAAAAATTGAAATTTCAATCAGTATATTTTAATACCAACTAAAAACTCAATTTTAGACATGAACTATTTTTGTAAAATCTTACGTAATTCGAATGGCAGATGTTTTTAAAAACAACATTATAAAATGGACTTTTGAATCGACTCGCTGGAGTACACATCTTTCTCTTTTAATCGAATCTTCGTCGAGAACACATCATTCTCATATAATGAATTGTTCGTCAAGAATACATCTCGGAGAATTTTTTTAAAAAAAGGCTAATCTTAATAAAACAAGCATGGTTGAATTTAAACGAATATTTATTAATGGATCTACAATTAATTAATTTCAAAGTAAGGTTCATTACATTTAATTTACAACAATCTGCGATTCGAATTACATAATTGATTAATAATTGGGATTGCTCACGAATTATGATTGAAGTAAGTTTTCACAAAAAAAAGGTTAGTCATTTTTGTTAAAAGATCATATTGTCAAGTGTTTATTATTTTTTTGCGCTCCAACGTTATATTCCATGTTTTATTAATTTTCTTGGGAGCATATTTATTCAGTTTATATTCATTCTATTGAAGAGACAATTATATGCAGATAATACTTAAAATTTATTTAATTAAGGGCATTAAAGTTGACTGTTAATTGTGGATATTTTCTTATGAACTTGTCCAATTTGCTTTTGATAGTATTTTTGTGGTGAATTGAATTTTCATCCACGTATTTTTTTGCTGTTACATTCTTGGGTGTGTCTTTAAAAGCATGCTTTCGATGCTTCCACACCCTTGATAAATTTGTAATAATTTCCGTGCCCATTTTCTTTTCGTAAATCTGCAAATGATTGATTCATTTAAGTGTAAATAATAATTAGAAACTATTTATTGAATTTTATACAACCAAATATATTAATTCAGTTTTGAAAGAACTTTCAAAGAATACTTACATTAATTACCTTGAAACAAATCAATATTAATTGTTTGTACAGATCAAATCAATTTTATAAAATTAATTAAGTTATTTTTTTTGATCTGTAACTCTCATATTTATTTTGTTATATTTTTTTTTTTATGTTAGGTTAGAAATTTATATGTATAAAAAAAAAAAATTTAATTCTATTGTCAAACAAGAAATTACAAGAGATTGGATTCATATTAAAGTCATATTTAAAGTCAATACCAAATCCTCTTTTATTTTAATATTTCCAAGCCAAATCTTTTCAGAGGGACGGTTCAAACGGAGGGAGCGGAGATCCAAGGACTCCCCCTTGCGTAAAGTTTAATTGGGAAAGAGGGCCCGGCCCCGATTAAACAATTATCCAACACCTTCTCCACAGCGCTCTGCTGAATCCTGGATTGATAACGACAAGCGCTTGCTCTGTCGCTATTTCTCAATTTGACTTCACGTATAATTCTTTTAAATCATCTACGTGAAATAATATCATACTTAACTATCATTTGTTTGAGTTTACATTCCTACTAAATTACGACTCACAATTTTGTAAGTGAATAAAGGTATAAAAATAAAATAAGAACTCGAGTTTAGTAATAAACTTCTTTTATTAAAAATCAAAACTCTACAATAATAATATTATTTTTTATTTTATTTTAAATATAACATACCACATATAATTATAATTTTTTTTTATATTACCATTTGGTATCGAGCATCCCGCTCCGCCCGTACCGATGGTTTAATATTTACCATTCTCGCTCTGAAATAAATTAAAAGTATTTTTTTGAAAAGTATCTATTTTCTAATTTTTTTTTTTCTCTCAAATAAAGTTAACCATTGACTTTACATTTTATTATTAGGATTTTTCATTAATAAATTAGCTAGTTTTTTTTAAGTGATTTTTTGCAGAAAATTTTTTTCTTACCAATATTTTCTTCTTTCAATAATTTTATTTGGACCAAATTTGGAAAGTAAACAGCAAAAAGGAACAACATGCCCCGCCCAAGGACACGATCTAATCCCAACCCCGATGTACCTGGTACGCCAGCACCTGGAATACCTGGAGGAATTCCTGCAACACCAGATTTCTTCCAAACTCCAAATATGCATACTGCAATCAACATGGCTGCCATTGCTACACAGGTCAATGCCACAAACAACACCTTGGCACAATCCGTAAGACATCTTGCTGATGTTCAGGAAACAATGCAACTACAAAACAACCAAATATCTGAGTTAAGTACAAACTTATCAACATTAATAACAAATTTTCCAAATCAAAACAATTCATTATCTAATAATCCAAATAATTTCTTTTCCAAACCATCAATTGATACATTTATCAATAAAGTATCAACATTAAACATATCTTCTAGTGAGTCCATAATTAATTTCGTTTGTGATGTTCAACATCTAATTAATATTAATTTTCTTCCATATCAATCGCTAATAAAAATTTTAATTAATAAATGTTCTCTAAATTCTCAAGAGATATGGGCTGACTGTATTTCCAAATCGTTGTCGTGGACCCAAATCAAAGAAAAACTTTTAACAGTGTATATATCTCCAATATCGAAACAGCTTCTTGTGGACAAACTTGTTCGCAGAAAGCAACTTGAATCTGAATCATTTTCATCATATATAACATCGATTCTAAAATATTCAAAAATATTATTAGATGACCTTACTGAATCACAAATAATTGAAATCATTTTCGCCCACGCGAATAATATTACCTTACAAGTATTAGGATTAAACCAAATCTCAAATAATTTCGACGACCTTATTAAGCTCTCAACTCGCATTCAAGAGATATCCAATAGAATAATCGAACCGACAACTTCAAATCCAATCAATTCAAATAACAATTTGGATTCCCAATCGATTGCCAAGAAGAATTCATACTTCTGAACATACTGCAAGAGACCGAATCATACCATTGCATATTGTATTCGGCGAAAACAAAATGAAAAATCCAATTTTTCTAAAAATTCCAAACCAATTGTTAATTCAAAAAACTAGAATCTGCTCCCAAACAAATAACCAATCTAAACTTATCTTGTTTACCCGTCCAAACAATTTTCATAGAAGGTATCCCCATTCAAACACTATTTGACAGTGGCGCATCAGTGAACGCGATCAAAACTAAAACATTAAATAAATTATTAAAAATAAACAAAAATCTTTTTACAAAAAACTCAGACGTACAAATTTCATTACCAGGAAACAATACGATCAGAGCCACAACTGTAGTAAATCTTCATTTCAAATTAGATAAATTTTCGTGGACACAAATGTTTTACGTCATTGATAATCTTCCTTTTGACGCTATTCTTGGAGTCAAAGCATTAAAACATTGTAATATAATTTTAAATTTTTTCGATTCGGTAATTACTTTTAAACATGACCAAAATTGTAAAATTCCATTTTCTGGTTTCAAAAATTCAAATAGGATTCTAACAACCATATGTCAAGCTAAAATTGATCTAAATAAAACACAACAGGAAAAATTAAATTCGCTACTAAATAAATACAAATCAATATTTTCTGATATTCCCGGTAAAGCAAAAAATTTTGAATATGAAATTCGAATGAAAGATAATATTCCGGTCGTAAGATCTCCATACTATTTAGCTCCTGATAAAGCAAAACTCCTTGAAGAGCATATCCAAAAACTTGTTAAACAAGGAATTTTAGAACCATCTAAGAGTTTATACGCTTCACCATGTTTCTTTACACCAAAAAAAGATGGTACTTATCGTCTAGTTGTTGATTACCGCTTCTTAAACAAACACATTTGCTTTGATCCCATGAGTTCTGTAAACATGGCACACATTTTTGCTAGTTTGGGCAATTCCAAAGTGTTTACATTTCTCGACATGAAATCTGCATTTCACCAAATTAAAATATCAAAAAATTCGCGTCACGTCACCGCAATTACAACCCAATTCGGAAGCTTTAATTATTTGACCATGCCATTTGGACTTTATGTATCCTCGCAATCGCTTTCGAGATACCTTAACAGCACCTTTGCTGAATTTCGTAATGATTTTTTATTAATTTATTATGACGACTTAATTGTCCATTCACCAAATATTGAATCTCACCTTAATCATTTAAATTTATTATTCGCTAAAATAAAGAAATCTGGAATTACAATCAACCCTGATAAGGCACGCTTTTGTATGTCTAGAGTCCGTTTACTTGGTAGTGTAATTTCTGCTGATGGACGTTACGCTGATCCAATTAAGGTTCAAGCCATTAAAGAAATGCCAATTCCAAAAAACATTAAAGAAATATCTAGACTAGTAGGTGCTGCAGTATTCTATGCTCGACATATCCCCATGTTCAGCAAAATAGTAGCTCCATTAAATGACCTAAAAAAGAAAAACGTTAAATTTTAAATTACAAATATACATTTAGAGGCTATAAAAAATTAAATATTGCACTTACATCGGCACCAATCTTGAAATTCCCTGATTTTTCAAAAAAATTTATAGTACAAACTGATGGATCAGCTACAGGTCTCGGAGCTGTACTCCTACAAAAATTTGATGACACATTGCACCCAATAATGTATATTTCTAGAAAACTTAATACGGTTGAAACCAGATACAATAGCCATGAACTCGAAATGCTCGCTGTTATTCATGCATTTGAAAAATTTAGAGATTTCCTTTTAGATAGACATTTTATATTACAAACAGATTGTCGCAGCTTACTATGGTTGTTTAATTCACCTCAAAAATTCAACAAATTATCACATTGGATTCTAAAAATCTCTAGATTTGACTTCACCCCCGAACATATCAAGGGTGATAAAAATAACATGGCTGATTTTTTGTCGAGATTATTCGAATCTGATGACATTTCAAATGATGATCATAATAAATTAAATAATTCAAAAGTATCCAATAATACTAAATTTACAAAAATTTATAAGTTAAATTCACATGATCCTGGGTACAGACAATTATTAAACAAGATACATAATGCACTTGACTCATCTGAAACTAACCAATTTAAAAATAATCATGATTTGAATGATGAAAGTATCAATTCAATTAATATATTATCAAACTCATCCTTCGATTTTTTATCCATTAAAGAACATCAGATGAAATCTGAAACCTGCAAAATCATTTACGAAAATTTAAAAAATAACGTAAATGTAAATAATTTTTGCAGAAAAGATGGTCTGATTTATAAACTTGTAGGTAAAAATAGGTTAAAAAGGATTCTCTTACCTGATTCAATGTTGAAATATATCTTAAAATACTTTCATGATTCAAAATTTTCTTGTCATAATTCTATAATTAAAACATTTCGTGACATTTCCAAATATTTTTATATAAAAAATTTGTATGCAATCGTCAAAGATTATGTCAAGAGTTGTAAAATTTGCCAAGAAATACGACCATATACTCGTATCGATAAAATTCAATTGAGCAGCAATCTGCCAAAAACAACTTTTGACGAAATTTATGTCGATTTTATTGGTCCCATTATAAAATCTCCAGAAGGTTTTCGGTATATCTTCTCTGTTGTAGATAACTATTCCAAATTTGCATTTGCAATTCCAACAAAACAACAAACATCAAGTATAGCAATTTACCAGCTGCAACAGATTTTCATGACCAATGGATATCCAAAAGTCATCATTGCCGACAATGGACCTGCCTTCTCATCAACAAAATATCGTTTGTTCTGTGTAAACAATGGAATTCAAGCACGCTTCTGTTCTCCTTACACGCCAACATCAAATAAAGGAGAAACGCTAAACAAACAAATAAAATACAATCTTGCTTGTATAATCAAGGAATACAGTGCTACCCATAAAAACTGGAGCAAATTTCTCGGATTCACTATTTTCAATTACAATAATTCATACAAAACTGTGATTGGCACATCTCCAGCTGAAATATATTTTGGACGTAAACTAAATACACCATTCACAATTATAAATGAATTAACTCACATATTAGTCGATGAATCCAGACCAACAGCAGAGCAAATTGATAACGCTATCCAAATTGCACATCAAAAACGAGTAATTAAAACGTTAAATAGACCAGCAGCATCCAAATATTTCGTTAATCAGTATGTAATGATGAAAGTAATGGCGCCAACAAACAACAACAAATGTTCACCAAAATTCAACCCAAAATTTAAAGGGCCATTCATCATACAAAAATTCACATCACCTACATCTGTTCGCATTCGCTCACTAAATGGAAAACAAGTATTTTCATCTTCCATTTACAATATTCGGCCTTATTATAGGCGCAAAACAGCATGAGTAATTTAACCGTTACGGAATAGTATCACAACAGAGCAGGTAACCCAAGATGGATAGAATAATTTTCTTAATGTTATGTTTAAATTTTTCAAAAAAAAAAAAATAACTAAGCTTTCAGCTTTTTTCACCCCCCCCCCCCCCTATGAATATATTTTTTTAATCTTTTATTAAAATTCTAAAATAAAATAAAAAATACATTTTCAAACCGCCAAAAATTGAAATTTCAATCAGTATATTTTAATACCAACTAAAAACTCAATTTTAGACATGAACTATTTTTGTAAAATCTTACGTAATTCGAATGGCAGATGTTTTTAAAAACAACATTATAAAATGGACTTTTGAATCGACTCGCTGGAGTACACATCTTTCTCTTTTAATCGAATCTTCGTCGAGAACACATCATTCTCATATAATGAATTGTTCGTCAAGAATACATCTCGGAGAATTTTTTAAAAAAAGGCTAATCTTAATAAAACAAGCATGGTTGAATTTAAACGAAAATTTATTAATGGATCTACAATTAATTAATTTCGAAGTAAGGTTCATTACATTTAATTTACAACAATCTGCGATTCGAATTACATAATTGATTAATAATTGGGATTGCTCACGAATTATGATTGAAGTAAGTTTTCACAAAAAAAAGGTTAGTCATTTTTGTTAAAAGATCATATTGTCAAGTGTTTATTATTTTTTTGCGCTCCAACGTTATATTCCATGTTTTATTAATTTTCTTGGGAGCATATTTATTCAGTTTATATTCATTCTATTGAAGAGACAATTATATGCAGATAATACTTAAAATTTATTTAATTAAGGGCATTAAAGTTGACTGTTAATTGTGGATATTTTCTTATGAACTTGTCCAATTTGCTTTTGATAGTATTTTTGTGGTGAATTGAATTTTCATCCACGTATTTTTTTGCTGTTACATTCTTGGGTGTGTCTTTAAAAGCATGCTTTCGGTGCTTCCACACCCTTGATAAATTTTTAATAATTTCCGTGCCCATTTTCTTTTCGTAAATCTGCAAATGATTGATTCATTTAAGTGTAAATAATAATTAGAAACTATTTATTGAATTTTATACAACCAAATATATTAATTCAGTTTTGAAAGAACTTTCAAAGAATACTGACATTAATTACCTTGAAACAAATCAATATTAATTGTTTGTACAGATCAAATCAATTTTATAAAATTAATTAAGTTATTTTTTTTGATCTGTAACTCTCATATTTATTTTGTTATATTTTTTTTTTTATGTTAGGTTAGAAATTTATATGTATAAAAAAAAAATATTTAATTCTATTGTCAAACAAGAAATTACAAGAGATTGGATTCATATTAAAGTCATATTTAAAGTCAATACCAAATCCTCTTTTATTTTAATATTTCCAAGCCAAATCTTTTCAGAGGGACGGTTCAAACGGAGGGAGCGGAGATCCAAGGACTCCCCCTTGCGTAAAGTTTAATTGGGAAAGAGGGCCCGGCCCCGATTAAACAATTATCCAACACCTTCTCCACAGCGCTCTGCTGAATCCTGGATTGATAACGACAAGCGCTTGCTCTGTCGCTATTTCTCAATTTGACTTCACGTATAATTCTTTTAAATCATCTACGTGAAATAATATCATACTTAACTATCATTTGTTTGAGTTTACATTCCTACTAAATTACGACTCACAATTTTGTAAGTGAATAAAGGTATAAAAATAAAATAAGAACTCGAGTTTAGTAATAAACTTCTTTTATTAAAAATCAAAACTCTACAATAATAATATTATTTTTTATTTTATTTTAAATATAACATACCACATATAATTATAATTTTTTTTTATATTACCACTCTAATTTAGTTTTTTCTTAATAAACCATATTAAAATTATATTTTAGTGACTCGTTTATCAAGTTTCGATAATAAAGGAAAACCTAGTAATTAAAAGTAAAGCAAGCACGGCCTCAAAATATATCAAGAAAGGAAAAATTATTTGCCGGACTCGATAGAAACATGTGCCTGTTGTCACCCAACCGGATATTAGCGACGAAGAAATGTTGGAGGAAGCGAAAATTTTTTACTACGGTTGAAAAATAACGTACCGTCAATAGAAAGCCGAAACAAGCTCGAAAACAAGACACGAGCTCAACATGATCATGATAATGAAAATGGAGGGAAATTCGTAAGAACATGTTGACGAACTTTGGCCGTGTCATGAACCATATGAACAAAACTTCCCCACATTTATTTGTAAAACGTGTCCTTTACGGGAGAGAACTGTTTCAAAATCAATAAAATATGGTCGAATCAAGAAGTGGTCTTAAGGCTCCATCAAGACAAAAATAATATAGCCGTTGAGAAATGCGGGATAATTATTGAGTTTCAAAATCCTTACCTGAAAGCTTGTCCGAATGGTGTGGTTGGGGTTAGAATAAGAACCAGTCAGATGGCTAGTTTTTCTCTATATTGTTAGGCCCTGGACGGCTTTATCCTTAAAAACGTGGTTCTAACACACAAAACAATCAAATTATTATTATTAAGTAATAATATTTTAATAATGTTATAATAACCTAAATTGTAATAGGAACATGGTTTGATTTATTTAGCTGATCAGCAAAATTAATATTTAAAATTTACGTCACAATATTTCATATTTTGACCTAAATGTTTTATATTTAAAGGCAAGCTAAATATTCAAAAAATATACAGTAACAATTACAAGTAGAGTTACAACTTTAACTTAATTATTAATCAAAAACAAGTGAAATTTTATAGTAAATATTTAAACCATCGAAAAAATTAAAAATAAACTTCATACAAAATAACCAAAGCATACCATCAGTGTTCATTTTTGGAAACCTCAGACAAGCAGTTACAACATAATTGGTGTGTAGCGGTGGATTCAACACGGTTGGAGAATTGGCAAGTGTTCAATTTTGACTTCAAACGGTTCACTCCAGTGATTTGGTTGAATAACGAACCTACAGGTTAGTAAGATTTTTTTTACAATATTTTAAATGATCTCAAGTTGTAAATAATCCTGTATCACTCCCCAAAATTTTTTTAATAATCCAACTTTCCCTTCTTTCAAAAATAAACCCCAATCTATAATTATATGTTCCTCAATACCCCCAGCACGTATAACTCGTAGTACTACAAGAAAACATAATTTAACAGACGCAAACATGTCAGGTGGTGAAAGTTCATCAGAAAGTAAAAGTACTTTGTAACCTTCAATTGAATTTTTAACTTCGTTAATATCACCTTCAATGGTGATGGGGATGGATATAGTCATTTTATCTCTAACGCTAAAAATGCGATACAGTTGGCTAGTGAAATCCAAAAATCCCTTTTCTTCGCTTATATACTATCCAAAATTTCACCAGAAGTCAAAGCAACACTTAATACTTGTGAACTTTCGGATTTTACAGAGCTAGAAAGTAGCTTACAAATCCTATATCAAGATCACACACATATTTCCCAATTATTGGAGGATCTTGAAACTTCTAGGCAAAGACCGAGCGAAGATATCACCACATACTTCGTAAGGCTTGAGAAAATGACGAATCGATGTCTGATGGCTATTCAAATATCGACTTCCGATGCCACTGAAATAAATGGAAAAAAGGCCTTTATAAAAGAAATAGGACTGAGACGATTTATATTTCATAGCAATGCAGAAATATCTCGAGTCTTAAGATTAAAGGAATTTAAATCCATTAATGAGGCTTACTCAACTACGGTATAGGAGGAAAAATTCGTTAACATGCAACGCCGACAAAGATTCAATAACTCTAACTCAAACCATACTCACAGCCAACACCCAAATAATCCTAGACAATACCAAAATCCTAATCAAAACCGAAATTATCAATCAAATACTTAACAAAACAATCGAAATTTAAAGCCCCAGTATAACCAAAACCCTTCACGAGGACCAAATCAAAATTACGACCGCCAAAGAAACAAACCCCCTTACAAAAATCAAACGAAGTTATTCCACTTTTGTGGGAACGATGGCCATTTGGTACACGAGTGCCGAAAAAAAAATGCACAGCGACTCTATAAAGCAAAACCAAAACGCCCGTATAAATCATTTAAACTACAATCTGTCCTCGATAAACGTCGTATCGCAGGACCAAAAATTTTTCAAGACGTCAAATTTCCACTAGAATACTCAAACCAGAATTTTACGCTTCAATTTAAATCACCGAACTCTGAAAAAATATTTGTCTTTTTAATTGATACCGGAGCTTCTATAAGCATTGTCAAGCATACCCACTTGGATACTTCTATAAGCATTGTCAAGCATACCCACTTGGATACTTCTATAAGCATTGTCAAGCATACCCACTTGGATACAAAGAATACTTTTGTTGACCCTAAACACATGACTAACGTTACTGGTATAGGTACAACGTATTCCATTCCAAAAAAGGGAAAAACAGAAATAAAGCTTGAAAAGAGTGAAACAAAATTCAACGCTTTGTTCTTTATGATCGACGGAAGCTTATTAACGTCATTTCCATATGACGGAATCATCGGTCATGATATTTTATCAAAATATGAAGCTATTATCAATTATCAGGATAGGTCAATTAAACTAAATATAAAAAAATTACAACTCACAATAGCGCCCCGACAAAAAGTTCAAATAAATATTAATATTCTAGATCACAAGCTCAATGGCGGCTTCATTAGCACAAACACCTCCCTTTCCTCACAGTTATCGCTACCTAAAAACATGTTAATTTCCCGCGAGACAAGCAAAGTATCCATAATCAACACGAGCACAAACCCTGTCACAATAAAGACACCCATAGACGTAAAATTTCTCGAATTAAAAAACCCTAAATTATTATTACCAGTTGCTTTGAAACCAAAAAAACCAAAATCGACAAAAAGTACTCATCGAAAATCTAAGGACGGAACACCTTAACCCCAAGATAACGAAAGTCTTTTAACAATTTGTAGAAACTTTGACGAAATTTTTCATCTCCCAAATGATCCATTATCTCACACGGCATCCTTTGAACACAAAATCAGACTCACTGACGAAACCCCTATTTATGCAAAAACATATAGATACCCAAAGATTCATGAAGAGGAAGTCCAGAAACAAATCGAACAAATGTTAGAGGACGATATAATAGAACATTCCAATAGCCCTTGGTCATCGAATCTTTGGGTTGTGTCCAAGAAAAAAGAATTTTCCCAGAAGAAAAAATGGCGTCTCGTAGTAGACTATCGGAAGCTGAACGAAGTCACCATATCGGATAAATACCCAATACCACGTATTGAAGAAATTTTGAACCAACTTGGTCAAAGCCAACACTTTTCGGTCCTGGACCTGGCTTCAGGCTATCACCAAATCCCAATGGCTAACGAAGATCGAGAAAAGACTGCTTTTACGACTCCTTTAGGTCACTATCCTTTTAAGAGACTTGCATTTGGTTTAAAGAACGCGCCAGCTTCTTTCCAAAGGATGATGAATTCAGTACTCACTGGAATTCAAGGTAAACGAGCCTTCGTTTATCTCGATTATATCATCTACTATGGAAAAACTCTCACAATCTACTATGGAAAAACTTTCTACTATGGAAAAACACAATCAAAATTTTTTTGAAATCTTCAAGAGACTACGGGAGCATAATCTTAAATTACAACCAGACAAGTGCGAATTCTTAAAATCACAGGTCTCACATCTGGGTGAAGAGATAAGCAATAAAGGAGTTCAACCGAACTTTGATAAAATAGAGGCAATCAGAAATATCGCTACCCCAAGTACACCTAAAGCTATTAAACAATTCCTTGGACTGGTAGAATACTACCGCCGATTTATCAAAGATTTTGCCGAAATTTCTAAACCATTAAATAAATTATTAAAAAAGGATACAAAATTTAAATGGACCGACGATTGTGACAAATCTTTTAAAATTCTTAAAACTGTCCTAACTACGAAACCAATCTTACAATATCCCGATTTTACTAAGCCCTTTATCTTGAGCACAGATGCGTCAGGTGAAGCAATAAGTTCAATTCTGTCCCAAGGTGAATTTGGGAATGATATCCCAATTCCCTGCTATTCTTGTACTCTGAACAACGCGGAACGAAATTATTCTACTAAAGAGCGAGAACTCCTTGCTATCGTGGATTTTGTGCGACATTTAAGGCCCTATTTACTGGACCAAGAATTTTCTATAATTACGGATCACCGTAGCCTTACTTGGCAAATGAATTTTAAGGATCCCGCATCAAGATTAATCCGTTGGCGTCTTAAGCTAATGGAATATACATATACAATCATTTATAAACCTGGTAAAAAGGATACAAATGCGGATGCTTTAAGTAGGCCAATTAATACAATCCAAAAGAAAACGTTTACCAATTTCCAAAGATTCCATCAGCCCTTGACCTTAAAGACCCCCCCTTAATACATAACCTCTGGAAAAATTAGTAACCTTGTAATCCCGTATTCATGTGATTTGTCCAATAACAACAAACTCTCGTACTATATAAATGAAAACTGTTCCGTAGAAAAATTAAAATCCCCCAAGTTAGGTGACATAACGATCCTCAACTCCAAACAACAGGAACAAAAAATTATCCTCCTGTTCATAAAACAGAATCATACGGATTCAAGAAATTATGAAAAACTTTTCAAATGCCTTTTTAAATTAGTGTTAAACTATTTAAAAAAAAGTTAAATTAGTGTGAAACTATGACCGTAACCTGAATCATCTGGTATTTCAATTGTTTTTATCAAAGTTTATATAATTTTATATTACTATTAGAAATATATCATAAACACTATAAAAATACAAATTATGTAAAAATTAGAACTTGTAAATAATCAAATTTGTTAATTTTAAAACGCAAATAGCCTCAGTAGCTGAAGCGTAATAAAAAAAAAAAAAAATTGTGTCATTGTGCAAAACAAATATAATCAACACATTAACAATTATTAATATGCCCCTATTTTATACCAATATAAAGAAAGACACTTTTAAGTCTCTTTTGGAATACTTTCTAGGACACTTAAATTATTCCGTCTTACACAATATTAGAATCGAATTAAATAACCCCGAAAGTATCGAAACTGAACTCAAAGACCATCATGATAATCCATTAGCAGGACATCCTGGGGTATAATGCTGAAACGAAAGCCATCCATTTTCTTAAATATTGTACGATTCTTGGATTCCCCTCATATATTCTAACCGACCAAGGGTCAGAATTCACCTCCAAACTTTTTAAGGAATTACCAAATTTCTTTCGATACACCACAAGTTATCCAGCCCATATCATCCAAAAACGAACGCTTCTCTCGAACGTATATACCTCACCCTTAAGGATTACCTGAAGTGTTACAGAAATAAAAGCCATGATGACTGGGACGAACCACTTTCATTTGCCACATTTCCTTACAATTCTCATCGACATTCTTCAACCCAACAAATTAGTATACGGTATTGAGCCTAACGTACCGACCTCAATATCAAATCCAAAAATAAAGCCGAATTATCAAGAACTTACCCGCGATATCTACTCGAAATTAAAGAAAATTAGAGAAACGGCCAAAGAAAACCTAATAAATGCCAAACATCAGAGTAAAAACATTATGAGAAAACTCATCATAATGAATTCCAGTTTTACAACGGGCAATTAGTACTACTATATGACAATTTATCAAAAGTACAGTACAAAAAATTAAACCCGAATTACAAAGGACCATATAAAATAATACAAGTCCATCCTAACCATACTGCCTCCTTAGAAATTACGAAAAACAAATTCAGGACATACCATTTTGATTTTTTGAAACCATTACTTTCAGACACAACGAGACCGTAGGCTATGACAATGATCAAACTCGTGATCTCTCTTATAACGCTCTCAATCCTCAGTCACCTTCCCGTCACTACTTTAAGGTTATTGGCATCCGACAGACTGACACACATAACTAAAATAAACTCAACTTCCGGACTTTTTTTATAAATTAATGCGATCTACACAACTTAGTAAT
Organism: Chrysoperla carnea; assembly: GCF_905475395.1. Taxonomy (NCBI): domain Eukaryota; kingdom Metazoa; phylum Arthropoda; class Insecta; order Neuroptera; family Chrysopidae; genus Chrysoperla; species Chrysoperla carnea. Next base: position 12,551,844 of record NC_058342.1, read on the forward strand.
TCCAATTATAAGTTAGTAAATTTCTTTAACTTCTCCATAATAGAAGACTAATTGGAGCTTATCGAAAAATATTACGAAAAGTCTACGAACCTTTGTCACTTAATAACATTACAAACCCTGAATCGATTCTTTTGTATTCAAAAATTATAAATACTTCAGGATCTAATGACCGACATCAAACAAAACATTAGGACGTTAATGCATCACTTTCAAGTGGAAGCTCGAATCAAGCGTGGAATACTGAATGGAGTGTCGTATCCCCTTAAATGGCTTTTCGGTATACCAAACTCGGACGACAGCGAGTTTTACGCTAACTCGATCAAAAGCTTGATGAGTGATCAACGACAGACGCACACCCTAATGCAAGAACAGATACACGTAATAGAATCGGCTATTAAAAACTTTAATTAGACTGTGACAAACTTAAAAACAAACGACGAAACATTGAATAAAAACTTTTTAACGTTTAACGAATTTTCAAGGAATATCACGGACTCAGTAAAGAGAAACGATATAGAATTATCCGTTATAGACCACATTTCTCTATTAAATCAATTAACTTCCCAACTTACAATAACCGTGGACAGATACTTAGCCTTACTCTATAATTAGACACGGTATTATTGACTATAACACTATCAACCCGACGGTCCTTTTCAATGAATTAGAAAAATATCTCAAAATTACAAATAACCACTCCCAATAATCTTGTCCAACATCGAAAGCTACTACGAAATAATGACTATAAAATCGTTGATCTTCGACAACGTATTATACGTTCAATTAGAAATTCCACTGGTCGAAGCCACTGACTACTGTTATGTTACATAACATTGTTCATATATAAAAATTTAAAATTTTACCTGCGCATGTGCATAAAAAATATCCGAGTTGATGTGGATGGGAAAGTGAATGAAATCAGCCTCTTCTTTTCAGAAATCTTTACCAAAGCGATTCCAGGTTTTCTCGGACGTAAAGCCAGGAGGAAGCTTTGAGTATGTTACTAAAGATTTAAAGAAACAAGCGGATCAATTGACGAAATCCGATTTTATAATCTTGTTGTTTAGTTCGTCTATTATAAATGAAATAAATTATGACGAACGAATAAAAAATAAATTTTCTAATATGATTCATAAATTATCTAATACTAATGTATTATGCTCCACTATAGCGTTCGATTATAGTGGAAAAATTGATAACAATTATATATTTTCAGTAAATGAATTTATTGAAAAAGAAATTTTTAAACACGAGCATATAATGTGCTTATATACTAACAAGATTTTGAATAAGTTTGATTTTATAGATAGAATTGGTTTGCTTAGTAGTAAAGCGAAAAATAAAATTTGTAAAGTAATTAAATTATACATAAATGATGATTATAGGGATGACAGATCAAGTGCGAATTGTAATAATGGGATTTCTAAAAAAAGAAAAACAAAGCAAAAATCAAAGCTAACTACTGCCGGTGGTAATGCTGACCTCTGCGATCCCACAAGTGTAAAACCATCATGTCATGGTGAAATTGCGATGACTCGGGATCGTAGACCTAAGCGACAAAAAAACATATTGAGTCGCCTGCTAGAAATGCTAACATAAAAGCGAATAAATTTGGTTTAAATTTACTTAATATATGCAGTCTTCGAAACAAGCAACTTCAATTGGAGAACTTAATAGATGAACAGAAAAATAGTAATAAATTACCTAATTTTGTGTGCATAACTGAACATTGGCTCAAAGAGCATGAATTAGAAGCTTTAAAAATAAATAATTATGAAATAGTTGCTAGCTGTCATAGAAATGTATCTAATGGAGGCGGCACTTTGATTTTATCTTCTAATTTAAATAAAGAAAATTTAAAAGAAAGATTAGATTTTAAAACTTTTAACATTGAGAAGAACTTTGAATGTTGCGCAATTGAGGTTGTTTGTAAGAAGGATCCTATTATAATAGCCTGCATTTATAGATCCCCTTCAGGTGATATTGATGATTTTTTTATGAAATTAGATATTTGTATGGAAAAATTAATTAATGAAAATAAAAATTTCATTCTAGCAGGTGACTTTAATATTGACTTATTTGTTGAAAATGAAAATTGTAAATCGTTCCTTAACATGGTAAAATCTTACGGGGCTAAATTCGCTGTTAGGGAAGCCACTCGTATAACAAATCAATCTAGTACATTGATTGATAATTTTATTACAAATATGACTAACTTCGGGGTCAGTGTAAGTCCATGTAACTTTTCTGACCATGAATTAATTAAGTTATCATTTAATAACGAAGTTCTTAAAACCACTAGAACTGATGTTTTTTTAAAACGTGCAAAAAAAGCTGACAATTTCAAAACTCAGAACAATGTTAAGGAACGAGGACTGGCTTACCGTGCTTGAGGCTCGGACTGTTAATGATAAATTTAATAATTTTTTAGATGTCTTCCTTGGGAGTCTCAATGCCAGTTGTCCGATTATTAAGTCAAAAAGAAGTAAATATAATACACCCGACTGGATCACATCGGGAATTAATAAATCTACTCAAACTATGAGAGATTTGAGATTTTTGGCAAAAATCTCAAATAATATAGATTTAAAAAGGAAACTTAAAAATTTTTCAAAATTGTACAACAAGGTTATTGAGGCTTCCAAGAGGCAATGTGTGGTTGCAAGAGTTCGTTCTGCAAAGGGTAACTCTAAAACTTTATGGAGAATTATTAAAGATGAAATGGGTACAAGCGGCAAATCTAATACTCTTAATGAAATTGTTACTGAGGATGATCAAACGTTGAAGGAACCTCAGTTAATCGTTAATACTTTCAATGATTATTTTTTGAATATAATGAGCCATATCAAACCCGATTCCAATTTTTCAATTAATTCAGATTTTAATTTAAATACATTTTTTCTCCATGAAGTAGAGCAAAGTGAGGTGCGAACTGTGATCGACTCGCTCAAGAATAAAACCACACAGGATATCTTTCATATCTCGAATGATATCATAAAATCATGTTCAGATTTAATCTTAATTCCAATAACAGATATCATTTCATGTATGATATCCACATTTAGGTTTCCAGATAGAGCTAAATTTGCACGCATCATTCCATTAAAAAAAGTTAAAAACAACAATGTAATTAATAACTTTAGACCTATTTCTTGTTTACCTGTCTTTTCTAAAATTTTCGAAAAATTCATTAATGGTAGAATTGATAGTTTTTTAAATAAATATAATATTATTTCACAACATCAATTCGGTTACGTTACAGGTAAAGGTGTTAATAAGGCATTGTTTAATCTCACTGATGCAGTGCTAAAATATTTGAATATCCATGAACATGTTGTGATGATTGCGCTTGATCAATCAAAAGCATTTGACTGCGTCGATCATAGTTTGCTACTTCGAAAACTCTATAAAATTGGCTTTAGAGGTGGTGCGAGCGACCTCTTGTCAGACTACTTAAATAATAGATTTCAAAGAGTTGAAATGAGTAGTAATGGACATTTTTATAATTCCGATTGGAATAAAATAACAAAGGGTGTGCCGCAAGGTAGTATTTTAGGCCCAAAACTGTTTCAACTCTTCATAAACGATCTGCCGGCTTTCATCATGAACTTTAAAAATCTTAAGTGTGATGTCTTCCTTTATGCGGATGATATCACTTTGATTGTTCATGATTTGGATGAAATGGTACTAGGCGACATGGTTGAGTATGCTCTTAGCTCAGTAAATGATTGGTGTAGAGCTAATGGTTTGTCATTAAATTTAAGTAAAACCAAAGTTCAAAAATTTAAAATTAATAACAAGAGTGAGCTGGATGTTATTCCAGGTCTTACTAAGTCAGTAAAGTTTTTGGGAATCACTTTTGATTATAATGTTAAATGGAAAGCTCACATAGACTTGTTGTGTGCAAAATTAAACAAAGTATGCTATCAACTTAGAGTAATGAAAAAACGAGTTGATGTAAATTCCTTATTACTTATATATTATACAAACTTTTGCTCGATCATGTCGTTTGGGATTATAATATGGGGGTCAAATTGCTATGCTAAAAAAGTCCTTATTTTACAAAAAAAAGTACTTAAAATTATTTTTGGTCTGAAGAAAGTAGATAGTTGTAAACCTATTTTTAAAAACAAAAAAATCCTGACATTTCATGGTCTGTATGTACTTGAAATGATCAAATTTATAATTAAAAATAAAAACTACTTTCTCGAAAATAGAGTAATTTCAAATCATCCTACAAGGCAAAATCATGGCTATTTACCTCCATACTGCGGTTACAAATGTGTCGATTTTGGGCCGCGTAATCAGGCCATAAAAATCTACAATAAGTTCATGAATTGTAAAATCATTAATAATATAATGGTAAAAGATGGATCGAACTTTGTGACTGCAGTAAAAAAGTATTTGTTGAACAGCTGTCCATACTCTATGGATGAGGTTTTTTTTTCCTGAGCCTGGAGCACGGTATCCGTTAGTAAGCACGTATTATTTGTGACTTACATTCTATAAACAGATTGTATTTATCTCATTTATATTTATATTGTAAACAATCTGTGGGAATTTTTTTTCTTTTCCTACGGATTTGACATCTCAGTTGAATGATACTTAGTTTTATATTCATCGTAGTATTACATTAGTTTCTTAATTGATATTGAACTGGTTTCATTTATTATTAAATGAATTTTTGCTCTTTGATCTTGTATCTATTCAGCTGGGAATATAATTCATTGACGTCTGTAATTTTGCAGATTTTTTTTTATTTTATTTTTTATTGTATGCGTACTCCATCAGAGTATAATTGTACTCCTTATCCTCAACCGAATCACTTATGATATTCGGTAGGCATTTGTTTATCGGATGCCGGCTATCCTTGCCAATGGTTTTCTATGGTTTTCCATTGGCTTGCACATAGGTGAATACTGGGATAGTTCCTAACTTAGTCAGCCATAGCTGCACAACCTTCCCATTCCTTACACATGCCCCATCCTATTATTTTTGACTTATTCTGTACAATGACTATTGTAAAAAAAGAGAATTAATAAAGAATTATTATTATTATTATTATTATTAAACAGTGGTAAAATTTATGTTAAGCATACCTACGTATCCAGTATTAAATACTGTTACGATGTAACCGTTCATAGTGTGAAACAGTCTTTATATTCCATCATATTGTGGTTAGCATCTGCCTTCATATATTTATTTTACAGTTAAATGTCAAAAATGCTAGGGTTTTTGTTTTTTTTTTAAATATTTATGGTGGCAGAGAGTTTCATTACTTAGTAAAAAGAACGGTATGAGAGGCTCTCTTATAATTTGGTCGCATTGAAGAGCGGACCACAAAATTTTTATATTGAGGATTCAACATGGTTGGATAGGCTACAACGTGGTTGGATGTTATAATTTGAAAATGATGGTTTTATATACCAAAATCTAATGTACGGTAAATAAATAATAGCAGTTTAAAAGGTAATGTGAATATTCTTTCTTTGTTTCGATCTTGCTTGCATAAATTAATTTTCTGACTCATGACATGTCGAGGTAATATTTTTTAAATAATTTTAAAGTTATTATAACCGTTGGTCATAGAATGAATTCAATTTTCTTATTTAGATAGCGTCGTAAAACGAAGCTTAAATTATTTATACAATTTCAAAAAACGTAACACGTTTTAATTACATTTTGTGCACTATGTCGGGGTTATTTGTCGCGATAACCATTTGTAGTTAGTGTTGCGTCGATTTAACTAATATTTGATTCGACGTATTCGTAATTCAATACGTGTGCAAAAATGTAATTTATAGTAAGTTTTTTCTGAGTATGCATATTACAAATTCATATAATTTATTTCGTATAGACCAATGCTGTAGTAGAAATTTTGCTATATTCAAACGTGTTTAGTTTTATGATTTATTCGGGTGACATGCCCTATTTTTATAATTTAAATCAATGTAGGTTTAAGTATGATAAGTTGAATTTGTAGCTTCTGAGGTAGTATCTAAGTTTGTTAATATTTCATTTAAACTCATGCTATCGTTTAATAAAATGGTGGTTTATATATTTAAAGTCAATTGTTTAAATTTGATGTAACTGAAGTTTCAACTACTTATTAACTGAAAATTATTAAAAAAAAATGTAGGCCGCCGTCCACCGATTTTATCAAAAAATGATTCTTTATAATGTACTGAATAAAAAAGTATTAGGCCATTTTCCAATGCAAAGGGCTAAACACCCCTCCCCAGGGCACTTTGAAAATTTTTTACATATACATAACTGAATAATGGTCGCCGCCGTCCACCGGTTTTATAAAAAAATAATTCTTTATAATGTACTGAATAAAAAAGTATTAGGCCATTTTCCAATTCAAAGGGCTAAACACCCCCCCCCCCCCAGGGCACTTAGAAAATTTTTTACATATACATAACTGACCCTTATTCACTTCCGCCGTCCACCGATTTTTTCAAAAAATGATTCTTTATAATGTACTGAATAAAAAAGTATTAGGCCATTTTCCAATTCAAAGGGCTAAACACCCCCCCAGGGCACTTTGAAAATTTTTTACATATACATAACTGAATAATGGTCGCCGCCGTCCACCGGTTTTATCAAAAAATGATTCTTTATAATGTACTGAATAAAAAAGTATTAGGTCATTTTCCACTTCAAAGGGCTAAACACCCCCCCCCCCCCAGGGCACTTTGAAAATTTTTTACATATATACATAACTGAATAATGGTCGCCGCCGTCCACCGGTTTTATCAAAAAATGATTCTTTATAATGTCCTGAATAAAAAAGTATTAGGCCATTTTAAAAATTCAAAGGGCGAAACCCCCCCCCCCCCCAAGGCACTTTGAAAATTTTTTACATATACATAACTGACCCTTATTCACTTCCGCCGTCCACCGATTTTTTCAAAAAATGATTCTTTATAATGTACTGAATAAAAAAGTATGAGGCCATTTTCCAATTCAAAGGGCTAACCCCCCCCCCCCCCCAGGGAACTTTGAAAATTTTTTACATATACATAACTGACCCTTATTCACTTCCGCCGTCCACCGATTTTATCAAAAAATGATTCTTTATAATGTACTGATTAAAAAAGTATTAGGTCATTTTCCAAATCAAAGGGCCCAACACCCTCCCAGGGCACTTTGAAATTTTTTTACATATACATTGCTGAACCTAATTTTTATCCGCTGTCCATAAATAATGCCAAGAAAGGATTCCTTATATCGTCCTGAAGAATTAACTAGCGAGGTATTTTTCGATTTAGAGGGCCCATCGCCCCCGTGGTTCGCTTTGAAATTTTATTTTTTTAAATGAAGTTTTAACTAAAAAATTTTTTATTAAAATTTCGAATATGATATATAATACTATTTTAATATTACTAATAATTAGTAATAACTACTAATAAATAGTTAGTAGTTATAACGCTTAAAATATTTTAATAGTTCGATTTTAATGACCAAGAGATTGTTTTTTTGAATATCTTTTACTCTCTTTGATATATGTTTCTTTTTTTAATTCATTTTTATATGGATTTTCGATATTCAGTTGTTAATATTATTATGATGAGTTAAGTATGTTATTAATTCAGTGTGTTTTGGGTGAAAATTTTTTAAGTTTTTGAATTAATTCAGAGTTTTAATAAATAGAATATGTAGTTTTGGAATTAATTCAGAGTGTTTTTTTTTTAAGTGAATTTGTAAAATCTGTGAAAAGCCTTGTTTCTTAAATGTTGAAAGTGATTTAAGTGTAATGAGTGAAATTCAGTGAAAATTTTATTACGAGGAATAAATGAATGAAAATCAGGAAAATTTTATTACAAGGTAACAAATTTAGTATTACGAATTCAAAAAAAGAGAAATCAAAATTTTGTATTTGTTCGTAGTATGAGTTTTACTTACTGTTCTTAATAATTTACTGGAAAAATTATTATTAATTTAATATTCACGTTAATCAAATGAAAGTTACATCATGCGAAACAAGTTTGAAAATAATTTACCAACGGTGACGCATCCAGCGACTAAACTTTAAAATTGAAACAGTATCTTAAATAAAATAATATTACGTGTATTATATACAGGCAGCATGTACGAACCCACTATACAGAATGTTTATTAAAAATGAAAAAACATATATCTCTTGGTCATTAAAATCGAACTATTAAAATATTTTAAGCGTTATAACTACTAACTATTTATTAGTAGTTATTACTAATTATTAGTAATATTAAAATAGTATTATATATCATATTCGAAATTTTAATAAAAAATTTTTTAGTTAAAACTTCATTTAAAAAAATAAAATTTCAAAGCGAACCACGGGGGCGATGGGCCCTCTAAATCGAAAAATACCTCGCTAGTTAATTCTTCAGGACGATATAAGGAATCCTTTCTTGGCATTATTTATGGACAGCGGATAAAAATTAGGTTCAGCAATGTATATGTAAAAAAATTTCAAAGTGCCCGGGGGGGGGGGGGGGTGTTTAGCCCTTTGAATTGGAAAATGGCCTAATACTTTTTTATTCAGTACATTATAAAGAATCATTTTTTGATAAAACCGGTGGACGGCGGCGACCATTATTCGGTTATGTATATGTAAAAAAATTTTCAAAGTGTCCTGGGGGGTGTTTAGCCCTTTGAATTGGAAAATGGCCTAATACTTTTTTATTCAGTACATTATAAAGAATCATTTTTAGATAAAACCGGTGGACGGTGGCGACCATTATTCAGTTATGTATATGTTAAAAATTTTCAAAGTGCCCTGGGGGGGGGGGGGTGTTTAGCCCTTTGAATTGGAAAATGGCCTAATACTTTTTTATTCAGTACATTATAAAGAATCATTTTTTGAAAAAATCGGTGGACGGCGGAAGTGAATAAGGGTCAGTTATGTATATGTAAAAAAATTTCTAAGTGCCCTGGAGGGGTGTTTAGCCCTTTGAATTGGAAAATGGCCTAATACTTTTTTATTCAGTACATTATAAAGAATCATTTTTTGATAAAACCGGTGGACGGCGGCGACCATTATTCGGTTATGTATATGTAAAAAAATTTCAAAGTGCCCTGGGGGGGGTTGTTTAGCCCTTTGAATTGGAAAATGGCCTAGTACTTTTTTATTAAGTACATTATAAAGAATCATTTTTTGATAAAATCGGTGGACGGCGGCCTACATTTTGTTTTTATAATTTTCAGTTAATAACTAGTTGAAACTTCAGTTACATTAAATTTGTTAGTATTTGGTTGAAAATTTCGTTACCACTACGGTGAACGTAATTTATAGATTTAAACATATTAGTTGAAGTTTGTTAAAATAGTTTGTTAAAACTCATGTTATAGCTGCAGCATAAGTTGTTATAGATTCGAACGTTGTTATTTTAAGTTTGTTTAAGAATTTGTTAAAGTTTGTTCTAATACACGTTTAGCCGTTTAAAATAAATTGTTATCGATATCGAGTATAGTGGTTATCTATTATATTTTCTTTCAGACGTTAACTAAGTTGCCCTCTCCTCTACATCCCACTGATGCATAGGGATTCCTTTGCAAGGAATTAGATCTGGGATAAATCCTCTGGGAATGGATTGGGTTTAGTTGCTCAATCCCGACTTGGGCCCAATTTTAACATCTGGCACCCGTTTCTAATGCTGACCCTTATCCCGAAGTTTAATTAATTACTATTTGTTTTCCACAAATATTCACCCTTTTATAAATTCCAAACCATCTTATTCATATTTTGGTAAATTGATTTAGTATTCGCAGGTGTTTTTTAAATCCGTTGAAAACTCTTGGGTTTATTTTCTTTTGGAGGAGGTGCGCCTTTGACAGATGGTTATCAGTTTTTCTTTTAACTATCATCTCCTTCTGGTAGCGTTGCGCGGAGGCGTGAATTTTCAGCACGTAAAACGATTCGTCCAGGTTTTGGATTAATTTGATGCACAGTGCTTCCATACTCATCTCCTTCCGGTGACGTTATATGTATTCTCCCCCCCATTCTCTTAGTCCCCTTCTCGCCCCTTTACGAACGTTATGTGGAATCTCCCCCCATTCTCTTAGTACCTTTCTCGCCCCTTTACGAACGTTGTGTGGAATCTCCCCCCCCCCCCATTCTCTTAGTCCCCTTCTCGCCCCTTTACGAAAGTAAAAAGCAAGTTTTCGCCCTCTTTAGTCTACACACTCATTTTTAGCCCCGTGTCCTTGTATTTCTCTTTATTTTGCCACATTCCCCCCCTCTCTCTCTTTTATTTTGTAACAATACTTGTGCTACTATAGAACACTTAGATTCAAAATGGAGTAATTTAGGCCGTGAACATAAAATTTATCAAAATGCAGTAAATAGAATACAACGTGAACTACAACATAAAACAATAGAATGGTATTATGAATTTTACAAAACAAGGAATCCAAATTTTAACTGTTATGATGGTAGAAAATACACATATTATTACGATGAAAAAGAATCAACATTTAAATTAAAACAATTACTATTATTTCAAAACGATAATGATTATGATGCACATACAAGTTTTTTAATAAACTTATATAAAACAATAAATAGACAAAATGGAAAAAAAATACAATTTTAATTAAAGGACCAAGTAATGCAAGGAAATCATACTTCACACATGTAATAACTTCATACTTATTAATAAAAGGACAAATTAAGGTAGTTCCTCCGCGACAGTCCAGTCAAAAAGTTTTGGACTAATACTGTCATTCAGCGCATTAACTGTGCTATGACTACTATGACTATACCATATATTATTTTCACAAGACTCTAGTTCCTCACTACTGTATCTCCTATACGTATAAACACACACACTATGATATATACCTTTACCATTAGTCTTTATATCCTCTCCACAAAAAATCATCGCTAAAACGAGTTATTTATTTAAGTTTTTTATCGAAACTATATGGTAAATAATTTTTATTTTTTTTATATATTTTCTAAATATAGTATTCTACATTATATTAGTTTTTCATAGATGGTGAACGTCATTCATTGATAAATAAATATAATATTTGTAAATTTGTGTATTTTTATACGCTTCTCCCATGTACACGTACAAATTGCGTTACTTTTAATTGCTAATATCTCATGTATGACATGGTAAATCATCTTCTAATTTTAACAGCGTGTGTATTATGAATTAAATATTTTATATTCTGAGTTTTGAGAAATTCTTGAAATATCACTTTCGTGTAGGTACTACCTTAAAAATATGAATAAAAACCTTAGTTTTCCATTAGATGATTGCACAGACAGACGAATCTTAACATGGGACGAACCGAATTACAGTCGAGAATTTTTAGAAGATATAAAACTATTATTCTCTGGAGACCCATGTGGAGCAAATGTTAAATACCAACATCAAACACAAATTCAAAAAACACCTATAATAGTAACATGTAATTCAGATCCTTTTCCATATAATTATGAATTTCAAAATAGAATATTACGATACACTTGGAAGGTACCAGATTTCGGACAAACTTGTAGCATGGGATAAACTAGGGTGATGTCTAACCAATACACCACCAAAACGACCATCATTAGATAATCATTGAATATAATTTCGACGATCCAAAGGAATCTTTTTCTATCCATAAAATTACACTGCTGTATCTTGATAACGAAAATTCTTTTGAGAAGACAAATCAGATGAATCACCATAACAAAACGTTGTAATATTATGAATTTTTACATTAGGTTCGCAAATAAAAACAAATTGAGAGAATCAAAGAAATGCCATTGTAAGCTGGAACAGTCCAGCGACGCGTGAAAGATATGTCCAAGAATATTGATGAACAGGTCAAAATGATATGTTATCTTGTAACATAATTAGCATTGCTAGTTGATGAAAATACCGACATAAATAGTATTGGTAGGCTTGCAAATAATTATTAGATTTGCATCAATAAATAGCTCGAATGTCAATGAAAAATTATGCGTTCTTGCTTCAATGAATGACACCGATACTTTTTGTCAAGTACAAGAGTTTACAAATTTCAAAAATGGCCAAGTATTGGATTTAAAAATTAATTGTTTTCCATAACAACTGACGGTGCTCCAACTATGAGAGGAAAAACTGTTGGATTTGTAAAACTAATGGAAAATAAACTTGGCCGTTCACTTTTATCATTTCATTGTGTCATACATGAAGAAAATTTATTTGCAAAGGCAACAACTTAAGAATGTAATGGAAAAAGTTGTTAAGATCGTAAACATGATTATAGCGCGATCAGCATTAATACACAGGCGCTTTAGAGCTTTTTTGGAAGAAATTGAATCGAAATATGGAGATTTGTTATTGCATTCTGAAATACGATGGTTAAGTCGGGGCAACGTTCTTAATAGATTTGTTGAGTGTTTTGATAATATTCAAATACTTCTTCACGAAATCGGTGAAAATGATCTCGAACTAAATGATTAAAAATGGTTTTTAAGACTTTTGTTCTTAACAGACATAATGAACCATTATAATAATTTCAACGAACGACTCCAAGGAAATAACCACACAATTTTGAAAATGTAAGTTATATATCCTAGTTCACCTATATTATTAATTAGTATACTTATATAAAATATGTCAAGGACGTTATAAACAAATATGCAATGAGGTATTTTATACACATCATTTATAAACAGCTTTCTAAAAACATCCTTATTAAACTGCATTCCAATCTAAACGATACTTTCTAAAAACAAACCAAAATTTAGTATATAAGCCATCGTTAAATTGATAACGATTGTCTTTTTCATTACACAAGTTCGGCTTCTTGCACGCTTGATTGTAGCGAACTAGCGATAGAATTATAAGTTGTATAATTGTTATTGAATTTAAATTAAAATAAGTTTTAACATTGTATTGTTGTAAAATTAAATAAAGTATTTTTTTTAATACATTCGAAATCTAAAATATAATTTGTATGAGGAATGGAATAGTTTTACTTCAAAATTGATAATTTGAAACTGACATAAAAACTAAAAAATTTCATTTCTTTCCCTTGTTAAAAAGGGAACATGAAAAAGATAATATCGATGAACGCAATCTAAATATGTTCAAAAGTTGGATTTCGGTCATTAAAAGTGAATATGAAAGAAGGTTTCAGAGTCTTAAGGTAGTTCCAGCATGAAATCACTTTTCGACAGATTTGGCCGAATTTTTTTTCTCGGGTTTATAATAGCTTTATTTATGAATTCCTAAAATTTCATAATTTTTGACCGTTTAGATCGCGAGATATTTAAAGACAAAGTTCGCGATTTTGAGGGTCATGTCCCATTTAAAGCATGTAAAATGTCCGGTCTCTCCAACTATTTTTTATGATATTATTATATATTGAAGAAAAAGTAGAAAAAAATGTTTATACAATAAAATTCTAAAAAAAAAATTTAGAAATTAATTTTCACTTTCGAGATATTAATTTTGACGTAAATTGATCGAAATTGGGACGTTGGCATAATTATTTCCCATTTTAAACGGTCAAAATTTCTGAAACTTTGGGAATTAATAGTAAGCATTATTAAATTCTTAAATTTAATTTTTCGTTAAATTATGTCGAAAAAAATTTTTACCATAGCTTTAGCATAGGAACTGCAGATACCATGCTGGAAATACCTTAAGAAACATGGAGAAATGTTTATAATTAATTTATAATAAAGCTCGATGAAATAGAAGAAAACATTATAAATTTGCAATTGACAATTTCAGTTTGATTGATTTTGATTTGATGATTGATTTTAAAAGTTCAACATTATGGACGGATAAATTCAAGAAATTGCGGAACGATTTGGAAAATACAGAAGATAATCATTTTCTCATGATATCAACATGTTGAGCATCATTTCCTACGAGGTTTTCACCATTTAAAAAAATTAGCTTGGACATTATGTCCACATTCAATAAATGTGAACAAATATTTTCACAAATGAAATTTATTTTGAGCAAAAACAGGAGCAGAGCAAAAATTGGAGCTAGATCAAAAATTAATTTTTGTCTTTTACTTAATTTAATTTCGAACAAAATGATCCGCGTTGGATCAAAAAAATTTAGTAATCAATACATTCATTTACTCGGTCAAATTTGACCTAAAGCAAGGTAACGCCAATAATATGAAGTCTTCTTTGAATTAATTTCATCATTGGCATCTAAAACTGAAATATAGTATTGAACGATCAACAACACAAACACATTTCGAAATTACGTAAAGTTAACGTAAAGCAATAAATATTGAAATAAATTATTTTTCAAAATAAAAAATTGGAAGAAGACATCTTTATATTGGAAAATTGTCCAAGTTTCCATTGAACTGATTAGGACAAAAAAATATACAACAGGAATAATGATAGTGTTGAGTAATCAACAAAAAAAGCACATTTCGAGAACGAATTCAAAAAAATGAATTGAAAAACTGCGGTAACAAACTCCTTTTGAACTGAACTTTAGGTATCATTTTGAGAAAATTAAAATATTTTCATACAATTATTATATTTTATTGAATTAAAAGAACGTCGGTGTGGAGTTTTCTGTTCGGTTCAGATTGAAATACCATGATACCTTGAACAAAGTATTTTTAAAACTCCCATAATTTATTTTGAAGAAAATGAAACACTTCCATCAAATTCATTTTGTGTCTTCCATACAAAAATTATTAAGCACTGATACTGTTAATAAATTTCATCACATGAGTTTTTCAACATGAAGTCAACATTTTTCAATTAATAATCAACGCATTATGTTAAATGGAATATTAACAAATTATAAAACGTTATTTTTTATCTTCTCATATTTTTCAGGTTATTTCTTGAACAATTTTGCAAGCACTTTCAGAAAAGTTTATGGAATATTCACAAATCATAAACGTATTTTATTATTTTCACATATTTTTTTAGTAATTTCTTGAACAATTTTATAAACATTTTCAGAAATTGCTCTTCAATTTTGATGTATTTATGTAATATATTTGTGAATGGGTTTTAATTAAATGAAACCATTTCCAATAGATTTAATGATTATTAACTTATTAATTATAAAACTTTCGTTTGTTTAGTAATTAGTTCATTGATTTAGTAATGGTTGCTACCATTTGTTGTTCACGTTCAGATCGGTCAGTGTGTATTCGTCATAGTTCGACAGTACACTTCGTTGGTCATATAATCTATTGTGTAGGATGAGTGCGTTCACTGAACACCACTCATCACAATTTTAATACATGAGCGCTTAATACATTTTTTTTTTAAACATGATTATTTCTATCGATTTGTTTAATGTTCGATTTATCGATGTTCGATTATTTTTAGAATATATCGAATCGAAACAATTGCCCATTACCAAGAAAATAAACCGTATTTACGTCTTTTGTATCTTTTGTAATTTAAAATATTTTCCAAAATTAATAAAATTAAATTAATAAAAATTCGATAACGAGTGGATTTCAGCATTGATGGTGACGGTAAGTACTAAAAAACCATAAATAGTAATAATATATTAATAGCTGCTACTTTTGACAGAGATTGTAAGTTACGTTGTCCTAACCTTAAAAAATAAAAAAATTCGTTTATATTTCTTTCGAATTTAAGATATTTTAAGCTACTTTAAATGATATATTGATATTTATATTTTATTTAGTATGCGTTGCAGCTAGTGATGAGTTAAAAAGACTGCAAGAATGCATTGGTAAAGATCCTTTAAAATTTGTATTGGTAATTTGTATTTGTGAGAATATGCTAGAAATACCAACAATGGACGATAATGAAATCTTAACTTAGATCATTCACATTTTGCATTCATTATTTTTTAGCTTAAATGATATTATAAAGTTTCAAGTTTAGTTTTTACAGAGTTGATAGTATTAAATTGATTTAAAGAAAAAATATAGTGAAGTTTATTGCTTTAATTTTTAGGGACGTTATTTCACATTGAAATATTATAGAAATATATAAATAATTAAATGCAGGTCTATGATGAGTCATCTATCGGTGAATATAACAAACCAATGTATTTTTTTTAGTTGTAACATAACCACAATATAGTTAGCGTGGAATATTAATAAAATTTATTAAATCATATACCAAAAAATTGCTCTCTAAATGCTCCATCAGATTCCAAAATTGCTCCAATTATTGAATTATCAATTAATTTAATATTTGCAATTAAAAATACAAAATTTTATTTTCCAATATCTCAGTAAATTGATAGTTTTTCCTAACGTTTTTGCTATCAATAAATTGCTCCCGTTTATTTCTTTCGGGATATAACAATAACGATTTATAAATATCTATTATTTTTGCATAATTAACTAAAATTAATAATTGCAATTCAAACAAGTATGTGATGACGTCATTCACAAGGGGAATGTCATAAACTAAGGGGAGCGGGAAGAGAAAGAAAAACAAAAAAGAAATAATAATAGAAAGTAAATAATTAGATGTATCAGTGAAAAATATCAAAAAATAGCTCCGTAAATACTCTTTCAGATTCCAAAGTTGCTCCAGTTATATAATTAATAGTGTCCGACCGAAGGTCGATTTTTGGCCGAAGCCGAAGCCGAAGCCGATTAATCAGCTATCGCCACAACCTTCGGCCGAAGCCGAAGGTTTAAAAACATGATTTTAAAACTTTAATATTAAAGTTGATCTCTAGAAGTTGATTTAGAGGTTATGATCTTGAGAAGTTGATCTAGAAGTCAATCTAAAGATGATTAAAAAAATTACCTTCTAAAATAATAACATTTAGTACAATTCGTTCAATTCCGACGTTTGCTAAGAACCTTCGGCCAAAGCTTCGGCTTCGGCCTGATTCAGGCCGAAGCCGAATGTTTGACCGAAGGTGGTTTTTTTGGCCGAAGGTGGCCGAAGCCGAAGCCGAAGCTTCGGTCGGACACTAATAATTAATATGTAATTAAATATTTTCAATTAAAAATACAAAATTTTACTTTAACAAGGGGAATGGGGGGAAGCATGAAAATATATAACGATGGATTGTAGTTATTATCTATGGCTGTGATATTTGTTTATTTAATTTTTTTTTTTTGAGGTTAATTATATCATTTTTATTCGCCGTTGTATTTTCATTAAAACATTTTTAATTTAAATAATGTTTCAATAAGTTACTTGAAGAATATATATTTATTGTAAAGATGGTTGTAAAAGGTGAGTCGACAAACCTTTATTTGTTGACATAAATTATCGACGTCTTAGGTTATTTGTTTATAAACTTTTATTTTATTTATATATAATAATATTGTTGAATTTTCAGTTTTCAGATAAAAATATTGGCAAGCAGTTGGACTAAAATTATATTTCTAAAAAGAGATCAATCATCGAGATGCTATTGAATCCGGACAATTCCTATAACTCGCCGATGTACCTATTTACCCGAATGTTGAATGGAAACCAATATAAATATCTGACCAAGGCATTGTAATTACTAATTTCTCATGTTTTCTATCATTAGTATGTTTTATTGCGTTTAATTAGTTTTAATTTTTTTTATTATTTCTTTTTTCAGTTATGAAAATACTGATTCGTCAAAACACTTACGGAATAGCTGACCGAGCACGCGATACTAAATTCGACAAAGTTGTTGCCTTGAAAAAGGAAAAATGGAACATAATAAAAATTATAACCGATGAGCAAAGAAATTTCAGTCGTTCTACTTCATAAAGACAAAATTGATAATATATAATTTTAATTGTACACATACGTATTTTTATGGATTTTCAATGTTTTATTAAATAAATTAAAGGTGGAAAAAATATTATATTATATAAACCTATTGAAAATAAATTATCTTTATTTAAGAAGTAAATTATTTATATACATATTAAGTGCAAACAAATAAACATATTATTAATAAACAAATATATTGCACATATTAATTACATTTTACATTTTTTTACATTACACTTACATTTTGGTCCGCTCAAAATAATAATAATGCTTTTGCGTGAACTTATTCAAAGTCTCGGAAGTGCCAGGGTTGAGATAATTAACGCTATATATACATAAAAAACGATTTTTGGCCAATATTTCAACAACCAACTGGATGAAAAAAAGGTTCAAACAAAAATTGTCGAAAATTTTTTTTCCTAAGAAAAATGTAGAGTAAAAAATTGTGATATCTCAAGTCATTTTCCCGAAAATAGAGAAAAACGGCCAAATATATATATTTATATGCTACTTAACAATATCTTGAAACTGATTGATTTTATAACAAATAAAAATGTTGAGTGAACATTTTTGATATCTTTAACCGTTTCAAAACGATCAATTATACAGTGTGATCAAATTGGAGCTATTTTTTCCAATAGAGTGATATTAACATGTTACGCGTGACTAATGTCAAACTAAATACTTACTATTAACTATTATATATAAATACTAACTAAATAACTATTATTCAGTTTTCATTGACATTTCATCATGGAAAGACTTACGCCTCAACAACGTTAACAAATCGTGCAATTATATTGAAGTGTTTATCGAGCGTTCAGGCCAATTTATGGTGTACATAATCGTCCTACTGAACTATAGAGAATATTGCGGCTGTAAATGAGAGTTTTGCCGAAGACCCAGGAGAATCGATTCTGCGACGATCTCAACAACTTGGCCTATCTTATGGCACTACTAGGGCGATTTTACGCAAAGATCTGTATTTGAAAGTGTTAAAATACAGCTAGTTCAAGAATTGAAGCCGGCCGATCTTTCAAAGCGTCATAATTTCAGTCGTTGGGCTCTTAGAAAACTCGCAAAAATTTATCTAAATCATACTTTTTAACTTTTATTTGTGGGGTATGTAAAGTCTAAAAATGTTTTAAAAGTATCTAAAATTAAATAATAATAATAAAATTAAATGTTTTGAAAGTATCTAAACATTTTTTTAAGGAATTCTATTTAAATTAAAACATATAACAGTATAGCTATTCTAACACTGGATAATTGAGTTCGTAAAATCCTTGGCGATGGTTCCAAATCATTGATTTGTACCCATCTATCATTTATTGAATGGGTATATGCAATATAATGCCCCAAACCGTTAGGTACTATGGACGGACTGAACTCAATTACGCCAGATAAAATATATGTTTTATTCCCTAAACTTAATTTTTTAGGGATTTCGTTTAAATTGATTTTCAATAACGGCTCTTTGTTATTTAGAGAAAAAAAAAATAGATTTTTCGTAAAAATGATTTACGTCCAAACATAAGTAAGAGGAAAGCGTTTCTGTTCGTCCCACCATTCGTCGTGCTTGACGGTTTTTACAATAAAAACTTGTTTTTTCTATCTCATTAAGATACTTCTTTCTAAACTATCGAAGCCATAATTCCAAATTAATGTGGCATTCACATTTAAAATTGACAGTCGCCTTTGTTCAAATAATCCGCAATCTGAGCAATGGTTTTTTTCGTTTATATTGACTCATGGCCAAGCATAAGCCCCTCAAACAGCCTTGAAATGTCTTCTCGGCAGTCAATGCGATTATTCACTTCCGGGTACATATTGCGTAAAATTTTGAGTCTTTTTTCGTAAAACTTAAAATTCGCGCCATTTTCTGCATACAAACTTACAGTTAAAAATATTCTGATTCGCTAATTTTAAGTTTTACGAAATCTCTAAAGTTTTTAAAATTTAGATATGTGAATGCCATGACTTCTGTTAAGCTGTCAAATGGACACGTGTTTATAAGAAATAGTTTAAGTTTATTTATTTTGCACGGAGGAAAAGTGCTGCCGTTTTTTATTATGTAGTGCTGTTTCTTCTTTTTTATTCGGCGGACCCATAGTTGGCGATGAAGAATTATTTACATTTTTTTTATTACATGAGAGGGGTATCGCTAATAGGTCCGTAGAACTTAGACCAAGGTCTTCTTTGTGCCCAGGTTTTTTATTTAACATTATTGAAAAATTATTTTCAGAGTTTTTATATATATTCTTTTGAATCTTGAATTAAATTAAGATTTGTTGTAGTTTGTTTTTTGTCTGGGTCTTGATTGGGCTTATTGCCAGCATGAGTATCTTTTGGCGTAGAGAAGAATCTAGGTCTTTCAAAACAATTCTTACTTACATCTATAGAATCTTCTTCGGCAGTAAAATTCATTTTAACAGATTCGTCAGCAATTACCTTATTTTTCCAATTTTCAATATAGTTAAGCACACTCTGGTCTTTATTCTTATCAATGATAGAATTTTTTATAATTATTTTTGTATTGTTATAAGCACTTCTGGCTTCTATCATTCTGGATTTTAGAGTTTTAGTGTGCTCAACTATAAATGAATCAGCTCGTAATGGTTGACGATCTGTTAAAACAATATCTTTAATATATTTAAAATAATTTTCCGACCGTGAAGAAGTTGCTACCAGATGTTCGGAGTTATAATTCCTCCTCATTACATTTGTCCATGCCGGAAATTTTTTAAATAACAATATTTCAGATTTTTTTTAATCTCAGGTAAATAGTAAGGATTTGTGTCGTTAAAATTAATGGAAACATTTGAGTTTTCACTTCGCGCTTGATCGAAAAGATCTTCTATATACCTAGATATATCTTCATTAGTAGAAGTCAAATTATTTAGCTAATCAACATTTATCTCGTTGTCATGACATGATAAATGTTTTTCACTATTATTGTTATGATTACATGTATTCATAATTTTCACTTCATTATAATTTATTGTAGTATCGTCAAATTCAAATGTTTCTATTTCTTTAACATCCACTTGATGTCATCCTTACAACCTATTTCATTTTGGCTTATATTTATTAGAGCTTTCATTGTTTTTTCGACATCTTTAAAAACTTCTAAATTGCTCATAAAACCAATGGCTCTAAGATAAAAATCTTTTATCGGGAAGTTTTTATTGATAAAGCATTTGAGCCTGGATACCCAATGAATAAGATGTGCAATATCGATACGTACATATGGTGGATTTAAATTTACGGATTTACCGCTTAAAGCCTGGTAACATCGCGATAAATATTCTTTGTAACTGATATGATTAGTATAGCCAAACAAATAGCATTTTGTAAGGCTTTAGACATATCAGTTACAACTTCTAAAGGTATCTTCGCCTTAGAAGAAAGCCATTCGGTTAACCAAAACTCAATTATTTTTGTATCGTATCGTTCGGACAACATTTGGCAAACTGGGACCATTAGAGAGCCAATATATGTTACGATCTGATACAAAAATATTGGGCCACAATAATAATTTCCCTCAGACGTAATCTTTCGAACGATGCTCCCTGTTGCATCTATTGATTCAATAGGATTTAAATTTAAAATATCATTATATACATCTGTTTGTTCAGGTGTCCAATACATAACAAAAAATTTGTCAAAACCAATTTGTTTAATGACTGGACTGAGCTCAACATTATTTCTTTTTAAATTTCTAAGAGAATACCATAAGTCTCCCTCTATACCAAGTCGTTTTTTTTTTTGCTTCATGGCGGATTTGGTTTAGAGTACTTACCGATGGAATAATAGGAGCTATTTGTTGACCGTATTCATTAAATTTTTCCACCAGCTTCCTATTGAAAACTTCACTTTTCATAAACTCCATAGCCTTCCCATATTCATCTCTCAGCTCACCAGACACATACCTTTTCTTTGAATGGTAAACTTGTTTAGTATATAATGTGTATATTTTCATTGATACATTGCTATCAGCAAAAGAAAATGTACACTCGCCATAAATAGCGGCTTTACATAATTTGTCAGCACAAGCACCATTAATTTTAATAATAAAAATATCTTTATCAGCACTGTCTAATTTATAAATATTGCGATTTTTAAAGTTAAACGCACATGGTAACTTCTGCTGCACATAAATTAATTCGGAGAGAATGTGTGTGTACCCTTTACGCAGAGCATAATATTGTTTCTGTTGTTTCTTATCATATTTCAATACTGGTTTTATTTTTAACCACTGCTCATCGTTAAATAACACATTAAAATTAATTAGTTTTTTTTTATCAAATTTAGGATTATTTTGCGGATGAATCGTAAAATCACAATCGTTGATATCACTATTTTCCATAAATTCATCCATCACTAACAGCTCTTCATTTTCAGATGAATTAGTATCATTTTTTTCAATTTTATCTGAAAAATGTAGATTCCGTGCTTCCAGGTAAGATGTTTTGATGCTATGTCTATTTTGAAAAATATCAAAATACAAAGCAACAGGTGTCTTAAGATATTCCCCAGATTTCTGTTTCCAAATTTGACAAATTTCCCTCCAAATAGGATTTGATTTTGGTTTTCATTTTACTTTTTCAAGAAAAATATCGAATTGAACAATTCGATTTAAAACTTCAGTTATGGAAACAGCGGCCCAATTGGTCATTTTTGCTATAATCAATTAAGTTTATTGCATTCATGAATTAGAAAATAATAACATATTTAATTCTATGCTTACATTATAATTATATAGATAATAATTAAAACAAAAGTTTCACTAATTATATCGCACCTCGATTGGAGTCAAAAGCGTAAATAAAACAAATAATTAACTTCTTTAAGAAATTTATTTATCCAGATTAAATAAGAATCAGATTGCAAACATATATCAATCAATAAATAATTGTTAACTTTTCCAAGAATTTTAAAATGACGATCACAAAAATTTACACTTTTAGACTAAAGTGTAAGCCGCTATTTTAGTGACCCTTTGATTTTGAAATTCTTGGAAAAAGTTAACAATTAAATGATGACAATTAATCAATAGGGCAAGATAATTTTTATGAAAAATTATGAAGGATAATTTCTTATGAAAAAAAAAAACAATTTTATAATTTTTCGCATAAAATATTTATTTATAACATTTGTTTCGAGATCACATTCTCTTCTTCATTACAATATTACCCAATCAATACAAAAGTTATAATTTATTAGTGAAGATTTTTTAAAACTGAGAAATATATAAATATCACATATTATTTTATCGTTGATGAAAATTAAGTAGGCTTTTGCTACGTATAGGATAGTAAGTAAAGGATATGCTGACTTTACCATACACGCGCGCTTAACCCTAGAAGTTGCGCCAATCTAATTTTGCTGAAAAATCATTCAATTTGAGAAAAAGCCATTGGATCTTATATTTTGGACTATTCTAAGCATCTAATCTATTTTTTTTTCACAAAATAACAATCAGCCGTTACTGAAAAGTAATTTGAGTGATATCCCTAAAAAATTAAATTTAGTGAATATCAATCAGTTTCAAGACATTGTTAAGTAGCATATAAATATATATATTTGGCCGTTTTTCTCTATTTTCGGGAAAATGACTTGAGATATCACAATTTTTTATTCTACATTTTTCTTAGGAAAAAAAATTTTCGACAATTTTTGTTTGAACCTTTTTTTCATCCAGTTGGTTGTTGAAATATTGGCCAAAAATCGTTTTTTATATATATATAGCGTTAATTATCTCAACCCTGGCACTTCCGAGACTTTGAATAAGTTCACGCAAAAGCATTATTATTATTTTGAGCGGACCAAAATGTAAGTGTAATGTAAAAAAATGTAAAATGTAATTAATATGTGCAATATATTTGTTTATTAATAATATGTTTATTTGTTTGCACTTAATATGTATATAAATAATTTACTTCTTAAATAAAGATAATTTATTTTCAATAGGTTTATATAATATAATATTTTTTCCACCTTTAATTTATTTAATAAAACATTGAAAATCCATAAAAATACGTATGTGTACAATTAAAATTATATATTATCAATTTTGTCTTTATGAAGTAGAACGACTGAAATTTCTTTGCTCATCGGTTATAATTTTTATTATGTTCCATTTTTCCTTTTTCAAGGCAACAACTTTGTCGAATTTAGTATCGCGTGCTCGGTCAGCTATTCCGTAAGTGTTTTGACGAATCAGTATTTTCATAACTGAAAAAAGAAATAATAAAAAAAATTAAAACTAATTAAACGCAATAAAACATACTAATGATAGAAAACATGAGAAATTAGTAATTACAATGCCTTGGTCAGATATTTATATTGGTTTCCATTCAACATTCGGGTAAATAGGTACATCGGCGAGTTATAGGAATTGTCCGGATTCAATAGCATCTCGATGATTGATCTCTTTTTAGAAATATAATTTTAGTCCAACTGCTTGCCAATATTTTTATCTGAAAACTGAAAATTCAACAATATTATTATATATAAATAAAATAAAAGTTTATAAACAAATAACCTAAGACGTCGATAATTTATGTCAACAAATAAAGGTTTGTCGACTCACCTTTTACAACCATCTTTACAATAAATATATATTCTTCAAGTAACTTATTGAAACATTATTTAAATTAAAAATGTTTTAATGAAAATACAACGGCGAATAAAAATGATATAATTAACCTTAAAAAAAAAAATTAAATAAACAAATATCCATCGTTATATATTTTCATGCTTCCCCCCATTCCCCTTGTTAAAGTAAAATTTTGTATTTTTAATTGAAAATATTTAATTACATATTAATTATATAACTGGAGCAACTTTGGAATCTGAAAGAGTATTTACGGTGCAATTTTTTGATACTTTCCGCTGATACATATGATTGTTTATTTTCTTTTAATATTTAATTAAATAAAACAAATACTATAACCATAGATAATAACTACAATCTATTGTTATATATTTTCATGCTTCCCCGCCATCCCCTTTGTGTATGTAAAATTTTGTATTTTTAATTGAAAATATTTAATTACATATTAATTATATAACTGGAGCAACTTTGGAATCTGAAAGAGTATTTACGGAGCTATTTTTTGATATTTTTCACTGATACATCTAATTATTTACTTTCTATTATTATTTCTTTTTTGTTTTTCTTTCTCTTCCCGCTCCCCTTAGTTTATGACATTCCCCTTGTAAATGACGTCATCACATACCTGTTTGAATTGCAATTATTAATTTTAATTAATTATGCAAAAATAATAGATATTTATAAATCGTTATTGTTATATCCCGCAAGAAATAAACGGGAGCAATTTATTGATAGCAAAAACGTTAGAAAAAACTATCAATTTACTGAGATATTGGAAAATAAAATTTTGTATTTTTAATTGCAAATATTTAATTAATTAATAATTTAATAATTTGAGTAATTTTGGAATCTGATGGAGCATTTAGAGAGCAATTTTTTGATATATGATTTAATAAATTTTATTAATATTCCACGCTAACTATATTGTGGTTGTAACATAAGTAACGCTTAAACCCTCTAGAAAAATAGTTCAAACTACCAAATGGTGAGTTCGTATATGTGTTTAAAATTGTTGTTCTATTAATGTATCTGTATATACATAGTTGAATACATGTATACTACTTGGTATATTACTGATTTTTCGTATTTTACGTTTAGTGTTTTGGCGCCATCTGTTGATGTAAAAATAAAATAACAAGGTTTTGACAACCAGCTATCACTGTCAGTTATTAATAATTAACTTTCATTTGTAAAGAAAATTAAATAATAATAATAGTTAAATAAATAAAATGGAACAAGGACAACGAGGTGGTCGTCCAAAACACAACTATTGAAGAAGGAGGAGAGAACTATTGGAAGAAGGAGGTTTGAAAAACATTTGACAAAACGGAAAATTAGTAGTTTCTTGTTTAGAATATAAACAAATAATCATTAATACTGTTGAGCAAAGAATAAAAAGTCACAGGTAAGACTAATAATTTTTTTAAACTAACTTTTTAAAATTAAAATGTTGATAAGTTTAATTCAAATTTATTTTTTAAAGAAAAAATTGTGAATGGGAGAATGAAATTTCTAATGCTAACAGTGATGATTCTGTGATTCAACATTCATCAAAAAAGCGATCTGGAAGCTATGATACAAAAAATAATTCTTCTGCTTGTGAGCTTTCAAAGTTAGATGAAAGTCTAAGCTACTTATTTTTCAGTAAAAATTTACCATTTGAGCTTGTAGAAGATAAAAATATTTCAAAAAATTTTGTTAAACATTACGACCCGCTTATAAACTACCTAACTGTTATATCCTTTTCACCACATGTTATACCTTGTATAACCTAGATGGCATTACGGTGTATGGAAAAAAACTCAACATGACAGTTCAGTAATGATATATAGGAACACGTGATTCATTCAATGGATATACAAAAAACTTCATGTAATAAAATAATAATAATAAAATTAATTACATGAATTTTCATGTAATTATTTATTTGGACAAAATAAATATGAATAATAATTTAAATGTGTTTATTAATTGGGATAAAATACTAACCAACAGACTGGAGGCTGTGAGTACGCTGAAAGTGATCACCGAGTGCGTTACTACACGCGCAATCGGATTCGGAACTGCAGATATATTTTCAACAATGTTCCTGTTAAGGAAAATATTTATTAATTCTACCGAGTATCGCTTTTTGTTTTTGAATGTAAAGTCAAAATAGCTCAAAGGGGAGTTACAGCGATAACAGACAATGAGAACTTTTATGAACGAAGTCCATTGACTAGCAACTTGATTGGCGCTTTGAAGTTGCTCCACTGACGACTTCATATACGTAAAGAGAAACAAAAAATTTTCTTAAGATATATCTTCAAAATTTACAACAAACAGTTTTACCAAAACTCAATGAGCACTTATTATTTCATTATTACATAAAATGGGTGAAATTTAATGAAAGTATGAAACATCTCCAAACGTTAATCATCCATTTAAACCAGCTATACATAAAAAAGAAATCGAGTTTTTGTTTATACCGAAATCAATGGGCATTTAATATTTCATTATTACATAAAATGGGTGAAATTTAATGAAGGTATAAAACATCTCCAAACGTTAATCATCCATTTAAACCAGCCATACATAAAAAAGAAATCGAGTTTATTTATAACTCATTTTGTATTCCGAGTTTTGTTTATAGATAAATATTTATCTTATATTTCGATATATTTATTTAATGATATTTATTTAAAGATGATGTATTATAGGTCAAGCTTAGGCTAGGCTGACGATATTAATAAATAACTTTCAATTTCAACTTCATTTTTCGTTATTATTTTTTATTTTAAATGATATTATACAGTTTCAGTGTAGTTTTCACACAAGTGAGCATTAAATTTAAAGAAAAATATAAACAAATTTATTGCTTCAATTTTATGCATTTATTCGGCAGCATACAGGAATAGAGGAGGGAATGAAAGAGAGAAAAGGTCTGAAAAAGAATGTTTAAAGTACTAAAATTACGCAATAAAATTGTTTAAATAGTTTTCGTCGTACTCCTTATTGATAATTTTTGGAATTAGGCAATATCGGCTCAAATCTTTGGAGCGTAAAAGAAATTACAAGTTACCATATTTTCTACTGCCTTCGGTCGGTTCACAACATTAATTTGTGCATAACTTTTCAACTTACATTTAATTATTACTACCCCAGTTAGTGTACGAAAATACGTAAAGGAATCAATATTCTCATTGATTCCTTTTTTTGTAAGAAAACATTTTTTTTAGTTACAAAAATCCATATTTGCCATCAGTTCGCTACTAATATAATTACACTCTTTTGAAACGATAAAATTATTCCATGAACGTCATACACTCTAATATTTACATTTTATACCTCAGTAACTAACCTTTAAAAACTTTCGCAATGTACTCCAATGACAAGTACTCGCAAAATATCTCAAAATTATAAATATAATATATAAAATATATTTAAATCGATGCTTATATTTAAAATAAATATTTTCTTAATTAAAATAAAAAAATTATTAATATATAATTCATATTTCATAGGCATTAATTTTTATTTAACCTCATAATTATAGTGTGACCCTTGACATACTAA
Source organism: Chrysoperla carnea (assembly GCF_905475395.1). Classification (NCBI taxonomy): domain Eukaryota; kingdom Metazoa; phylum Arthropoda; class Insecta; order Neuroptera; family Chrysopidae; genus Chrysoperla; species Chrysoperla carnea. The sequence goes on from NC_058342.1 coordinate 12,579,689, forward strand.
ATAGAAATCCAAAATAAAAAGTCCTTCGTTTCACTACTGTGGTTCATTTTCTACTTTCATTCTTTACTTTCCACCATGATTTTATATGGCTGGCGAATGCAATGTACTAAAAACTGAAATTATTATTATTATTATTTTTTTAATTAAAATTTGTGAATAACAATTAAGAATAGAAAATTTTTTTTCTGATCCTCATTAAAATATTTTATCTGTTCAAGTTACATGCATTCAGTATTTCAAGAAAAGACGCTCTTTAGACTATTTTTATACCATGTATATATGAAATATACATAGTATATTAAGTTTAGTCCCAAGTTTGTAACGCTTAAAAATAATGATGCTAGGAAAAAAATTTTGTCATAGGTGTTCATAAAATCACCTAATTAGTCCATTTCCGGTTGTCCGTCCGTCCGTCTGTGGACACGATAACTCAAAAACGAAAAAAGATATCGAGCTGAAATTTTTACAGCGTACTCAGGACGTAGAAAGTGAGGTCAAGTTTGTAAATGAGCATCATAGGTCAATTGGGTCTTGGGCCCGTAGAACCCATCTTGTAAACCGTTAGAGATAGAACAAAAGTTTAAACGTAAAAAATGTTCCTTATAAAAAATTTAATAACTTTTGTTTGAAACATTTTTTCGTAAACATCACTGTTTACCCGTGAGGGCGCCAATTAGGCGGAAATTTTATAATATGCACTATACTTGATTATCAGTTATGCATGTGTCACATGTTTGTATGTGTAATATGATAAAGAAATCGACATTGGCTATGCATGGTATTTCAACAATTAATTCAGTCAATTGTTTGTTTTCACTTGTTTAACTTTGACTTTTCGAACATGTATTCCTATGCTGCATCCCTTTGGGAATGCAGGAGTGTCAAAAGTAAACAAGTGCTGAAGTAATCGATATTAGGCAGTTTTCTTGAATGTTCCAGAGGGTTCCAATATTTTCCTAGATTCTTCTCTAAAAATTAAGAATTTGGTTAGATGTGTTGTTAGTAACCAATCATAAGCTATACTTATTGCTGTCTATGACGCGAAGGTGAGTAAATGTTGAGCTTCGTTTGGTTACCACACCCCAACACACGTGTTTGTGGCGTTCAAAGTATATAGTCTTTAGTTGCGCATCAAACATCGGATAAAACTTTAGTACTTGATGACTTTACATCCAAATGAAAAGTAGTAACTAGAGAAGCAATTAAAAAATCCCGATATATGAACATGCCCATGTAAAATTAACTAGATTCTGGATTACAAAATATTGACTCGCTATGTAATTAGTATACACAGACCAGAAGTAGTCTTGAAAAACATTAAACCACAAGCCTACATTAGTCTATCAGATATACAATCAAAATCGACTAAACCGACATCGCTAATATTGACGAATCGATTATTACGATGAATTTGTAAGATGAAAATTGGCTGAATTAAAGTATAAATACATATTTGAACATCTTATACATCAGTAGAATTAACACAAGGTTAATTGAACAACACCCGCGGGTCGTCAGTCTATTTGGGATTAAATTAATTGACAATTGTTAATTTTTTGTAGGGAACGTATATGAATTTCTATCGTCTGTGTAGTTAACATTCCTGTGAATTAGTTACCAGTAGTTGTTATGTTAAGAGGGGTTTATTTGGTTTGGAAAGGGATGATTTTTAGTGAAAAATCACCAAAACCCTTCGGGTGAAAAATTTACACTGGAAAAGTGGAGTTGGTTTTTGAAAATTTTAAGTAGTATGAACGTTTAAAATTTCTAATTAAAGAAAGAGCAAGATATAGTTTAGTGGCGTTATTGCACGGTATCACTATAGAGAGATCGGATATTCGGTAGTTCCACTTTATCTCACTTGTCGTCGTGGTTCAAGTCAGACTATTTAGGAGTTCTTGAAACTGAAAAAGCTCGACAAAGAATCATGATAGAGTATAAAAAAAATAACGAAGAATCTTCTTCTGACAGTAAAAAATCATCGCTGTTTTCATCACCTGCTCACACGTGAAGCTCATGAGACTTTTTGGAACTGTTTCAATGAAATGGCAAAGGATAATAGTAGTCTGATGGACACTTCAACCTGGGCAAAAAAGTTTAGTTTGCCCAAAAAAAGTGTTACTTCCACCATTGACCAGTAAACTAGAACTGATGAAAAATTTCGTAAAATCAATTAACAAAAATGGAACTGCTTTTCAATATGTCCGCCAGAAATTTCTAAGGTTAAGTAATTTCTAGGTCAAGGAAGATATATTCGTAGGTCTTCAAGTAACAAATTTATTTAAAGGTGATAACTTTGGCTCGGTTCTAGAAGGTACAGAAAAAAAAATCCTGGGATGATTTTCGCCTTGTTGCAAAAACTTCTTAGGAAATAAAAAGAAATGACAACTATGCTGAACTTATAGAAAATATATTGTCACCATTCCAAAAAGTGGGTTGCAATATGTCCTTGAAAATTCACTTTTACTTTTACAGGACATTACCAACATGGAAAAACGATATCAAGGCTATTGGAACGTTTCAGGTTTCAATGTGGTCGGATTAATGCTCGACTCTTTTTCGAGATATTACAGAAACAGAAATTCCACTTTAAATTAAAAAACTGTATAGTTTCTGTGAATTTTAAAAAAATTTTTTTTTTTTTCTAAATAAGGGAAACTAATTTTAAAATTATATAAATTGGTATTTACCTCGTCCGACATTTTGGTTTTAGATTTCAACACAGCAATCTCATATATAAACACGATTACTTTTTTATATAAGCAATAAATATATATATTATATTCTATATCTAAATTAATACTAAAATAGCACCAAAAATAAATTTTGCGTGTCTCTACATAAAAGTAGCAGTGCGTAAAAAGATAAAATCATCATAATTCAAACCAAAATAGACGATGGCTTTCTTAAAAGTAATGATTTAGTTTATTTAACTTTAGTGATTTTGTATCAATGAAAAATACAAATATTTAGCTGTATTTGTTACAATCGTTAGGCAATAGTTGGAAAGTGTTTTTACTTTATTAAAGTATGAAACGGTCAACTTTGGGATGAGTTTGTCATTATTTTAATTTTTTTCAGTGTATAGTTGTGACTTCAAAGTTCCAGGAAGTTGAGAGATAGTGAAATTATATCGCCGAATCCTAATACTGTACGATATTTTTGTTCTCTTATGAAGTCTCCTAGTTATTCCATAATAAAAATTTCTTCCATTTAAAATTAAAATTGCTCAGAATTGTCAAATAACCAAAAATGTTATTTATTTGCTGAGCTATGGAGGACTTATGTTGATATGGAGAGTTGGGAAAAATTATACGAATTCTGGAGTCTCACTATCAAATTTGGAGAGGTGGAAACCCTAATAAGAGACCATGCATTAATTACGGCAACATACTACGAGGGATAGAGGCAGGATCAAAAGCTTTATGACGTCACATGTTAAAATTTAAAGATTAATATTTTTATTAAGAATTTAAGAAATAAAAATAGAAATTGTTGTCGATTTCGAATTTTTTTTAGATTTCTTCATCAATAATATAATTGATGCTATAATTGGTGAGCAAAAACCTTAAATTATTCTAAAAAGATAATAATAATATGTTCAACATATTTTTTGTAATACATTCTACTCTCTTTGTTATATTACAATAGAATCCATGGAATTTTATCATAAAGAAATTAATCCCCATAGTTGTTAGCCCCGATGCACTTGACTGCATCAATTATATATTGCCATGTAATCCATGCAATATTCTTCTTTATCAATTATATTACATAATACCGATAGATTGTCGGCCATCACCGCATTATCTTTTAATATTATTATTATTATTATAATTTTTTTTTTTTTTTTGACGAATTCTATGTATACATTGTATATCGAAAGAACGAATAAAATATTATTATTATTATTATTATTATTATTATTATTATTAATAAAATATACAAATTCGATACAAAAATAATTCAACAATAAACTAATTTTATTCAAATTATATTTAACACCATAATAAAAAAAATTATATAAATAGTAGAAATTTATATGGATTAACTGCATGGAAAATTCATTTTCATCTGCAAGCATTTACTCCATATTTTGTTAGCACCAAATTAATTTTTATTTTTTTATTTTTCTATGAGTAAATTCGATTTATTTTTTGGGGGACGTTTAGTAAAAATTTTTATTAGAGTATCTAATTTATTGTAGTGAAAACCAAACCCTATTATTATACAATGCTCTGATTAATGATACGAAACACTCTATGGAAATTTCAAAGTTAAAATAACATATATGCGAGTAAATTAAATCGATGTCAAATTTGTAAATTTAACGTATAGTGATTACACTGAATAATCATCATGAATTTTTGAGCACACTTTGTGCTATTTGTACAGAAAATTTAAAAGATTGTTTCAGTTAATAGAAACTATTGTATAAATGATTCTACGTTAAGGCGAAATTTATGACTAATCAGTTGTCAAAAAATAAATACTTCAGAAAATTATTAGAAGGTTTTGGGAGTTCCGGATAATATTATCGCAGATGCCGCGTATGTAGCACTATGACAATTTCTAAAATGTTCGACTGAGCAAAATATGGTATAGGAAGTCAATTTAACAAATAATATTTATCAGTATTAATGTAAAATCTATCTTCATTTAGTCATATTTTTAAAATTATGAAATGAAATTTAAAGAAAGAATTGTTTTTAGGATTGAGAAAAGTAACATTTTACTTCTTTAACAAGTACTTCTTTATACCCTAGGCCTTAATTATATTACATTTAATTATGTAAAAATTTCCTAATTAATGGTGCATTTTGATTTACTAAAATTTTTTGCGTATTCATTAAAATTGGATTACTAAAATATCTACTAATGAGAGTTATCATTTTTAAGAAATATCTCTACATTTCTATGTCACAGTTTCCGTAAGTTTTTAGTGATTGGGGTAGTAGGTAAGTAATGCCGTTATCGGACAAAACATTTCTCTTTTGCCAGGTAAGTTTTATCTCAATTCATATATTATATATTATTCGTTCTTATCCAAATAGATTCTTATTCTATTTACAACAATCTTTGAAGACACAAAATAGGTTACTTAGGGCTAATTTCATCCTCTTGCCTTTAAAGTTTCAAATAAATTATTAATAAATTAGATTAAATTAAATTCGGAAGTACAATGAGAAAAAAACAGAAAAAAAATTACACACTGAAAGTACAATGATCTGTTTATACACAACTATACGAGAATCGAATTCATGACATGAAGCTCGACATTATCCACTAGTTCATTATTTTCTACTCATTTTCGGTCATAACTAGCAAACACTTGGTAAACATCAATTTAATTATCTAGACCAGGACCTTTTTAATCCGAATACCTCTGTAATCCGAACGCCTCATCCCCGACCGCGTTTTCACTCGCCATCTCTCGCCAGTTGCTTACCAAGTGTAGAGTAGATATCACTCGCATTTGTTATTGTTACTCGTCCGTTAATTTGTGTTTCTACATCATGGTTTCGACGCCAAAGAAAAAGAAACACGTTACCCTGACTATTTCTAAAAAATGCGAGATTTTTGATAAACTCAAGGAAGGTTTTTATATTAAGAAGAAGGTAGAACAGATACAATCTTATGTTGTGGGAACTGAAAAGGGTCCAGGTTTTCGAAACTCATTAAAACCGACCGAAAAAATGTGTTCCTTGGCAGGAGGTATTTTGATGGAGAAAGCGAAATACTTTCATAAAAGGCTTGAGCGTGGAGAGTTTTCTGCCAGTAAAGGTTGGCTGGAAAATTTTAAAAAGAGACACAAAATACATCAACTAAAAATAACCGGAGAGAAGTTGTTCAACAACCAACGAAGGCGCCGTAAAACCATTCCAGGACAAATTCATGGATATTATCCATGAGAAAAAGGCTACCAGTTATTTTTTTGAACATACAGTCAATGGCTTAGAACAAGAAGATGACATTCTTTAAGCTGTTTTCGTTAATATAAACTTTTATGAGGCGGAAATGAATGACTTCTTACTAAGCAATGATGACCTAAATGAAAATGAACCTCTTACTGACGATGAAATAATAAGGCAAGTAACACAGGAATATTAAGGCAAAAGTGAAGAAATGTCGCACGTTGAACCAGTAGCAAGCGTTTCCAATTCAAGCGCGGTATCTGCCTTAAATACATGCCTTGAATGTGCTGACCAAGTGGACATTCCTTTACCAGAAAAAATGCTTCATTAAAAATATCCCACAAATTCTGTGTACTATAATCCGAACGATCCACGAATCCGAACAGGGGGTAAATTTTCGGAGTTCGGATTAAAAAGGCTTCGCTGTATTATGTTCTAGTTGGTCAACGGGATTTATTATTTTCTTACTCCAAATTAATATTCGACTTTAAACCTTGTCATGGATGCATGTCTAAGCGTAGAGTTGATTAAAAAACGGAGATCGAAAATAGAAGAAAACTGGCAAATGCCTTCAAAGCTTAGTTAGAATTGAAGTCGTATACCGTATGGCCGGTGTGATATATTTATAGGCCGGTGTCATATTTGACATTTATTAAGCGTTTTTCATTTCTAATAGGACTTATATTGTGCATTTTTTCGTTATCAGTACTTTCAGAGATCAATATGAATGGGGTGCATTTTATTTGAATGGATGTGGACGGGATGAGAGGAGTAATAGCTAGTTTCAGATTTTATACCATTAGTTGGGAAAATAAAAAAATTAACGACGAAAGAATATGTGTGTTTGAGTCGGTGGAGCATTTGCTAGAAGAGTGCTCAGACACCGCTGGTGAGTATCGAAATGTGTTAATCAACATAAACATTAAATCTGCTATCAATATTCTTAATACCCACGATGCTTCTTTAATAAAGCATAATAATATTGTAAGAATTATTATGAATTAATTAATTTTTTTTTAAATTTTATAGTATTTTTTGTATACAAGTAGTGATATTATTGTTTTGATTATGTAATATGTCAAATAAATAATAATAATAATAATAAATATAAAAAAAATCCCCGAATACACGTGTTGTGTTCTTTAAAATAAATTTTTGTTTACAAAGTGTAAACAATTGTTTTATGGTCAACAATTAACATTTTTATTTCGTAATGGGAAGTATTATATATCGGTGTTGTGTTCCACAAAGTGAACCAGTCTATAAAGTATCGGTTTGTGAAAGACGTGAAATTGATGAATAGTGAGAGAATGAGAAATTGGTAGTTCATTTGAGATGTAGAATATATCCTCATATCAGCCAAGTGCTGGGAACCACAAAACGAAAGGATGCTTCTGCAGATTTGTCGCGAAAGCGGCTATGGTGAGCAAACGTACGGCTGAAAGAAGATAAAACCTGGGCGATGTATGATGGATTCGTATGGCATGAGTAATATAATTTTACTTGTATATTTACTTATATATATATATATATATATATATATATATATATATATATATATATATATATATATATATATATATATATATATATATATATTATATACATACACAGACACAAACACACACACATATTACGTAACCTGAGAGAAACCTAAACGCAGAGCTGCAATTGCTGTTAGATAGCGTGCGAACATCACCAAGGTAATGGTACTGAAGACACACTAGAACATTTGTCGTGCTAACTGGGCGTATCCCAGTGGCCTGCGCTATGGGAAAGTTCTTGTTGGGAAGTGCTTGACACTGTCTGGCAGTGAGGGTGTATCCCAATGGATTCCAAGCACCTCACGTATGAAAAATGCCGTATAATTGTTGACTTGGACTGTTTAAAGCGTATGTACACTTCCAAGTTGATGAAGCAAGTAGCGGAATCCAGACTATCACAACGCATCGCGGAAATTATGACAGCACCTAGATATCAGATCAGATAGTTCCAGTAACTATGCCATACTTCGACGATATTGTGATACATCGCCGAACAAAAGAAAAGTCTCAGCAAAATTTGAATTTGTGTTTAATAAGTCTACAGCAATTCGACATACATTTGAATAAGAAGAAATGTTCACTATTTCAACAAAAAATTGAATATTTATGTCATGTAATTGAATAGAATAAAATTTCTAAATGTAAAAATAAAATCAATGCGATACTTTGAATGATGAGACCCAAGGATATGGACGGCGTTCGATTTATTGGCATGACCATATACTATACACGTATTTTCAAGAAAGCGCTAACACGTATTTTCAAAGAAAGTCATAAGCGTCCTCCTATAATATCAGGAAGACTACTTCGATATGCAGCATATTTTACAGCTTTCGATTATGAAGTAATTTTCAAAAAAAGGCGTTTAAACAACGACACAGAAATTTCTCACCTGCAGTAATTAACGTCCGAAATTAACGACGATATCATACTATATCGGAGATTTAATCAAGTATGTATGATTACAACCAACGAAACGGATTAACTTCAAGCAGACTCAATTAGGCGCGACACTGAGAAAGGGGGAGAATTAAGTGTATTAAAGATATTTATAGACCAATGAGGAAGTATTTCAGGCCGTGGAAACTATTAACATTGTACCAATTAATTTATTTATAGAACAACTTTCAGATCCAAAATAAATATAATTTATGTATGTACACGTAGCGGATAAAGAGCCAAGTGTCATTGCGAACTTTAGACTCTACACATTTGTATGGGAGAATATTAGAAATGGAGAAAGACGATTGTGCTCTCTGGATATTATACAAGTTTAAGGTATTTGTTCGAAGACTGTCAGAGTACGGAAGAGCTTGATCAGATGAGGTTATATAATGCTTTGCCTGCCTTGAATGCGTATGGTAAGGAAAAGTTACCGCCGATATAAGCATATCTAAATGTATCAGCATGATATACAATGAAAAAACGACTTTAATCGGTGCTTACTTCCAACGTGAATAAAATAACTCAAAAAAAGTTTCTCTGTGTACAAAAAAATTACAGGATCATTTTATAAAGTAGTTAGTTTTAAATATATTTTATAGATTAGTAGTACATGCTAATTCAAGGTAATCTATGAGTGAAGCTTCCCCAGAAGAAAGAATTCCATAAATCTAATGGAAGTAAATGAAAGCAGCATCTGCTGCATTCAGCATCTGGGGATCACAAGTTGGACTAAATAAGTAGCAAAAGGGGCAGTTTAATGTCAGAAATTCGTGACATAAAATCAATCTTACACAGGAAAAAATATTAACAAAAGGTACAATTCAAGAACAAAATAACAACAAAATTGCTTTACAAAGACAAAAAATAAAGAGATCTAGTTCAATTTGACTTTAAAAGCCATTCTGATATCTCGAAGATGCTAAAATATACTTCTCAAATTATAAAATGAAACAAGAAATATTTAGTAAGCGTAGATATCTCAAGGGTACAAGTATCTTCATTAGTGAAAATCTCCCAAAAGAAACAAGAGAAAAAGCTTGACTTTAGCGAAACAAAGAGTTACGGGACGAAAAACAATCAATGAAAAGAACATTACACAGCGGTCAAACATAAACTTAAAGATACGACCGAAGTCAGTTAGATATGTTGATTGAAAACAGATATGTTGATTGAATAATTTGTTTTAATGTAATAATTTGTTACATGGAAATTTGGTATAATGGTTTCTATTTCAATGTATAAAAAATATTTCAAATATAAATAATTTGAAAACCAACGGAATCACCATATAGTTACAAAGTTTTTAATAAAACTATAATTTGTGTGAGAATATATATTTTTAGTTTTTTTAATATCGAATAGGAATCTGGCATATCTTTTTCTGATTGGCAAAATAAAAAATAAAAAATCATTCATTGTTCCCTCTTCTTGAGGTCCCGTAGTTTCATTGAAAATGAAAAAAACTTTTTTTGATAACTATTATGTTACAAATCGAGTGAATTACTAAAAATCGAGTTAAATCAATATCAAAAAATACTTATTTGTTGTGGGTCTGGTCTAAGATTACGGCACATACTTTAATATGTTGTAACCAAACAATTTTATATAGTGTAGATAGTAAAATATTAACTATTGCTTAATTGCTTATTTATTATATATGCGTATGGTTCTCTTCGGCCAGCATTTAACGGCTAACTCAGAACTGGCACGGAGTAGGGGAATCCGACTGTCTAATTAAATTAAAGCATTGCGATGGCCAGTATGATTTCTGGCCAGTGTTCTGAATGTCAACGTTAAGAAATTCAAGCAAGCGCGGCACACTGTTTCGTTTAAATGGAGCTAGCGGGACAAAAGTCATAACTCAATTTCAAAAAAATGATAAGAACATTATGTTAACAACCCTTTGTAGTTACCAAATTCGAAAATACCATTGGGCTAAACATCCCTTTCAGGTAGGGGTTTGTGTTCAAAGTACAGTGATAACAAAGGTAGTGTTGCATTTGCAAATCAGAATTTTTTTCACACTTTCGATAGCATATCTTAAAATTTGTGGTATAGTGGAAAGTGATTTTCGTGATGGATCATTTAGTTGAAGGTATGTACTTTATTTTTATGTTTTTTTAAAAATTAAATCACTCACATTTTCCGTGTACCATGGCTTAGACTAATATCATAGAAATACTTAATATTTTTGCGAAATTTAAACTTTAAAGAGTTGCAACTTTTTGTATCCAAATGTATCCAGCTAGATTTTTCTGTATATTATACTTCAAACATTTAAGAAAATATTCATATATACTATAAAGCCCGAAAAGGCCCACAGGTAAAAATATTGTTCTTTTTTCAGAGCGAGTCATAGCTATGACGAAATCGGATTTTTTCGAAGAATGGCTAAAATACGACAAAAGTGAAAGAATTCATCGCATTTTTGATGTTTTATGTAATAAACATAGCCTGAATGAAATGTCTGAAGAATCTACAAGAAAACTCAAGATGAAAATCTCAAGTTTTTCCGCGAAATTTAGTGAAAAGTGGGCATCATCAAAATGCAATAGGGAAATATTTTTAATGAAACATAAAAACTGGTTGGATGGGTGCGGTATGGAATTAACTGTATGTGTAAACCAGCCGTGCCCTTCAACGTCTTCAATGACCTCAGGAGATCAAAATATAGGCCGACCAAAAAAGCCATTTGATGACTTATCAATGAAAACAAAGAGACGAAGAGTAGTAGATCTGTTTGAAACTCGATCTGCAAATGAATTAATTACATCTGCAGAATTAGCCTCCAGAAAAGAAGGGCCATCGAAGTATTGCTCAGCAAATCAAAAAAGTCGGTGAAATCTCAAAAAATAATATGTGCCCTGAGGAAAGTATACTGTTAACTCCGGAATAAGCGTTAGTATATTACGTAAACTTCAAGTCTACTAGTGACGCTGTTTAAAGTATCTACAACAGATACTATTTTATCGCTACTAATATCAAGAGTCATGGTGACGCAGTCGGTAGATCATCTGACTGACAACCAAAAGGTCCCCGGTTCAAATCTCACTGGATGCAAAATTGTAATATCTTCTTTTTTTTTCTTTCTTCTCACTTTATATGCTCATTTCAATCGACTCCAAATTCGGTGGTTTGTTGAATTGAGCATTCCTACCATCATGGCTGCCAGCCAATCAGCGGGACCTTCATCAATGGGTGTTGGTGATCAGTGAGCATCGACCGCGATCAGAATCAATCTAGTTAACAACAGCGTTAAAAGTGCACGTGGCTATAATCAACTTGGATTATCCAAGCAATCATCGAATAAATCAATTATATTTTTGTGTTTATTAGTGTAGTTTATCGTTTTGTATTTGTTAATGTATATATTTTGAGTTTATTTCAACGGATTTAATAAAATTGTAGAATTATTTTAATTACCATTTTGTGTCAATAAATTCGTAAACAAAAGTTTTGTGTATCACTCAAAACCACCTCGAAGCCTATCCTCAAATCGAAAGCAATCAAACATTGGTCCTTCGAGCCGGATAAATAGGATTAGGGCGTTGGTTTCATTTCCGGAAAATAATAGAAACTTTTGTTTGTGAAAAACATTGAAGTGAAGTGATCACGTGGTGAAACTTGGACAAATTGTAGTTTGTTTCATTTCGTAACAAACAATTTGTTATCAGTGAACCCATTTATTAGTGAACTTTTGTGCTTAATTCGGACAAAATCAAAGTTTTTTTTTTCTTGAAACTATACAATTTTAAAATCGTGTGAAAACTAGCTTATGTGTTCACGTGTGTGTACCGTCGCATCAAATTGATTTTCTAAATATTTATTTTCATATTTGACTTCAATTAATAACCAATCAATTTCAACAATTCAATTTTATCATGACGTCTCTTGAATCTCGCATAAGCTTGCAAGAATCGCGTATCAATTTATTGAAAACTGCCATCGACCCTATTAAAGACATCGACATAGCCTTGTTAACAAAACAAAACGTACAAACAAGGCTTGAGGTTTTGGAAGCTAACTGGTTAAAATTCGATAAAGATCACGATCGAATTTGTGAGGCTAAGTTGGATACTACGAAGGATCTACCTTACATGAAACTGAACTTTTACGCTATCGGCCAGGAGGCCTACATGACGAATAAGGCAACAATGTTGGAACTGTTAGCTAAAATTACTGCAGCTAATCCATTGGATGGAACCACGTTAGCGGATACTTCCATGGGATCTACTTCCAATACATCGCGACACATGTTGCCTAAAATTCAGTTAGTCAAATTCGCTGGAGATTATCATTCATGGCGTTCATTTAGCGACATGTTTACGTCACTCATCGGAACTAATCAAGATCTATCGAACGTCATGAAGATGCACTATCTGAAGGCTAGTGTGATTGGAGAAGCCGCGAATCTCATCTCAAATTTTCAAGTTAGTGGAGATAATTTTACCCCTGCTTGGGATAAACTTGTCAACCGATATGAAAATAAGCGGGTATTAATAAATAATCATTTGGATGCTATCTTTAAATTGAAACCTTTGCAACGTAAATCATCGAAGGAGCTATGCAATTTACTAGCAACAGTCAACGAAGCTCTTGGAGCACTTAAAGCTTTGGGATCACCAACTCATAAGTGGGATCAGATCATTGTCTATACCCTAGTAAACCGATTAGATCCGGAAACGCATGAAGCCTGGGAGATCAAAGCAGGGCCATCCGTTACTCCATCTACATATGCAGAGCTAGAAGATTTCATTTATGGCAGAGCTCGAGCATTAGAATCAATTGAAGGTCGTAAGACTACTCCATCCATATCTTCCACAAAACCATTCAGCATCTCTAAGTCAGCCAACACACACGTCACAGCTCTCGAAAAACCCACGAAAGGACAGTGTTCTCTGTGCAATTCCAATCATTACATCTCAAGTTGTAAGAAGTTCGCTCAAAAGTCTCCTGCTCAACGTCGAGAGTATGTTTCTTCGAAAGCGTTGTGTTACAATTGTCTTGGTCCTCATCAAGTGATAGATTGCCGATCGGGGAAAACATGTTTAAAGTGCAAGAAACGTCATCACACCTTGATTCATGATACGTGGAATTCTACTGTACCTACAAGTATGACATCACCTTCAACATCAAGGCCTCCCACTGAATCAGCTGCAGCTTCTGAAGCGACAGTCAATCATGCACTTTCACAAAATATGAGTAACCTTCCCTCAACAGTTTTACTTGCAACCGCTCAAGTTAAAGTAACTAGTCCCGATGGAAACATTACTACAGCTAGAGCACTCATAGACCAAGGATCTGAAATCTCATTCATAAGTGAACGACTGGTTCAACAACTACATTTACAACGGACACACGCATCAGTTTCTCTTATCGGAGTCGGTGCTGTGCAATGCTCAACTACTCGAGGAGTGGTCTCTATCAACCTGGCACCAGTATTTGAATCGGAATTATGTTTGGGGGCAACTACTTACGTTCTTCCTAAGCTCACATCAATTCTACCATCAATGAAACCATCCAAATCCAGCTGGGCTCATATCAGTGGTCTTAGACTCGCAGATCCATTATTTATGAAACCGGGATCTATCGACTTGATTCTTGGGGCTGAAATCTATGGCAGCATTATTCTTGCTGAAACTATCAAAGGACCTCCTCTCACCCCTATTGCTCAATCAACTATATTCGGATGGATCTTGTCAGGTCCAGTGGCTCAAGATTCACCAGTTTCAATCGCCAAAATTCATCATTGTTCATTGGACTTCCACCTCGATAAACAACTGGAACAGTTTTGGATTCAAGAATCCATTACTGAGAATCAAGGATCAGAATTATCACTCGAGGAGGAAGATTGTGAACAGCAATATGTGTCTACCGTTTCTCGAAATGAAACCGGTCGGTATATCGTTCGGTTACCTCTCAAAGGCTCACCAAAGAAACTTGGTAATACTCGATCTTCGGCTATCAAGATGATTCAATCACTACAACATAAGTTGAACTCTAATCCTGAATATCGTCACTTATACTCAGAATTTCTACGCGAGTACGAAGCACTTATTCACATGTCCAAAGCATCACCGACATTAGTGGAAGGTAAACCAATATTTTATCTTCCACACCATGGAGTGTTTAGAGAAGTCAGTTCTACAACTAAATTAAGAGTTGTCTTTAATGGCTCTTATCGCAGTAGTACTGGAGTGTCATTAAATGATATTCTTCATACTGGGGCAAAGTTACAAACAAATATCTCCGATGTGCTTCTCTGGTTTCGCCAGTATCGATATGTGTTTGCTGCAGATATCGAAAAGATGTTTCGACAAATACTCATTCATCAAGAGGATTGGGATCTGCAAAGAATCTGGTGGTTTTCGGATAATAATTTGCAAGAGTTTCATCTACGAACTGTTACTTATGGCTTAGCATGCGCTCCATTTTTGGCATTACGAACAATTAATCAACTTATAATCGACCATGGACATCAATTTCCATTAGCAATTGGACCACTTACTAAAGGACGATACGTGGATGATATCTTCGGTGGAGCAGATTCTCTATCAGAATGCCTTCGAATTATTAAAGAGGTAGATAGTCTCTGTAATGCAGGCTGCTTTCCACTTCAAAAATGGATAAGTAATGTTCCAAGTGTATTATCCAACATTCTCCATGAACGTCATGCTAAGGAACCAACAATCATCATCGATGAATCATCAGCAGTTCGGACGCTAGGTTTATTATGGAAACCGTCGAGCGATCAGTTTCAATTTTCTGTAACATCTAACACTGTTCAACAGGTCACAAAGAGAAATGTTCTTTCCAGAATTTCTCAAGTCTTTGACCCTCTTGGATTCATTTCGCCAGTCATCATCCAAGCAAAAATTTTCATGCAGCAGTTGTGGTTAATTAAGTCAAATTGGGATGATCCGCTACCAACTCAATTGGAAAACCAATGGCGTGCAATTGAAATCCAATTTCAAGAGTTGTCAAATGTCTCAATTCCGAGATTTCTGGGAATAATCAAATCATCATCAATTCAGTTGCACGGATTTTCTGATGCATCGCAGTTTGCTATGAGTGCGGTCATTTATATTCGGGTTGAAACCGCAAATTGTACCGATGTCAATTTCGTGTGTGCTAAAACCAAAGTAGCACCCCTGAAGAAAATGACCATCCTTCGCTTGGAGCTCACCGCCGCTACTCTTCTCGTCAAGTTAGCTCAGTATGTTCAAAAGATTTTGGTCATTGAGAATGTACCAATATGGCTGTGGATAGATTCGTCTGTGGCTTTGACTTGGATTACATCCCATTGTTCTAAGTGGAAGGAATTCGTTCGAAATCGAGTCAGTTTTATTCAAGAGAATCTACCATCTGCTCGATGGAGATTTATTTCTGGAAAGGAAAATCCAGCTGATTGTGCCTCACGAGGAATTTCACCGGCGGTTTTAAATAATCATCCACTTTGGTGGAGGGGTCCTGATTGGCTCTCACTACCGGCAGATCAATGGCCTGATGGAATTTGCTCGTCTTCATCAGCCGCAATTTCAGAGATGAAGTCTCAAAAGGAAAGCTACATATCACAGATCATTCCGGAACCGGACCTCCTGCAGCGTTACTCTAAATTAAATTGTCTTTTGCGCATCACAGCTTGGATAAAAAGGTATCTTAATCAGCTTCGCTCTATCAAACCTACTCCAAATTCAAACAATCTTTCTCCACTCGAGCTTCACGAAGCTTTGTTACTGTGGGTTGGCATTGTTCAACGCATTTCATTTTCGAATGAGATTAATCAACTTACTAGAAAGCTATCCATCACAAATTCTAGTACTCTACGAAATTTAAATCCTTTTCTGGATCAAGATGGCTTACTTCGAGTAGGTGGTCGACTGGATCAGTCATCACTAGAATATGATATGAAGCATCCGTACATCTTACCCAAGGATTCAACTTTATCACGACTAGTTATTTGGGATGTTCATCTACGGTTATTGCATAGTGGTACACGCAACACATTGGCCACTATACGACAACGCTTTTGGATCCTTGGAGGCCGAGTTTCTGTGAGAAAGGAAATTTTACGGTGCGTTATCTGCTCTCGTTATCGCGGTAAGAGAGCTCAACAACTAATGGGTCAACTTCCGCCTCGCCGAGTTACACCAACGCGTCCTTTTACAAATTCTGGGGTGGATTATGCTGGACCATTCATTATCAAAACTTGGCGTGGAAGGAATGCAAAGAGTTACAAAGGCTATGTTTGTTTATTTATCTGCTCTGCAACATCTGCAATTCATTTGGAATTAGTATCAGACTACTCAGCTGATGCTTTCATAGCTGCCTACAAACGATTCACTGGACGTCGAGGTCTTTGCTCAACACTCACCAGTGATTGTGGTACTACGTTCGTGGGAGCTGATGCGGAACTCAAACGTCTTTTTACTGCATCATCTTCAGAATCAGAAAACCTCCGCAGATTGTTAGCAAACGATGGGACAGATTGGCATTTTAATCCCCCTTCTGCATCTCATTTTGGAGGTCATTTCGAAGCCGGTGTCAAATCGGTTAAGTATCATTTAAAGCGAGTGGTTGGGAATTTATCACTGACTTACGAAGAATTTACTACCGTCCTCTCTCAAATAGAAGCTGTTTTAAATTCAAGACCCCTTTGTCAACTAACAGAAGATCCTGAGGACTTATCAGTTCTAACACCAGGTCACTTTCTTATCGGGGGTCCTTTATCTTCTATTCCTGAACCGAATCTGGAAAACGTTTCTATGCCTAGATTAAGTCGTTGGCAACTTACTCGACAAATTATCGATAGTTTCTGGGTCAAGTGGTCTAGAGAATATCTCCAGCAACAACAAGCGATATATAAGTGGCGATTCCCGTCATTAAATATTGAAATTGGCTCTATAGTTCTCGTGGTTGATGAGAGATATCCACCGTCAAAATGGCCTTTAGGACGAGTAATTCAACTACACACCGGCTTGGACAATTTAGTAAGAGTTGTTACCTTGAAGACCGCTACTACGATCCTCAAACGGCCCATCGTCAAGCTCTGTCCACTTCCAATTCTGAACTCCACATCCCAGGAAGAAACTGAATAGTGCCCTGGTTGGAACATTATATCTTGCTCCAAATATTTTGGCGCAAGGGGGGGAGTATGTTTAAAGTATCTACAACAGATACTATTTTATCGCTACTAATATCAAGAGTCATGGTGACGCAGTCGGTAGATCATCTGACTGACAACCAAAAGGTCCCCGGTTCAAATCTCACTGGATGCAAAATTGTAATATCTTCTTTTTTTTTCTTTCTTCTCACTTTATATGCTCATTTCAATCGACTCCAAATTCGGTGGTTTGTTGAATTGAGCATTCCTACCATCATGGCTGCCAGCCAATCAGCGGGACCTTCATCAATGGGTGTTGGTGATCAGTGAGCATCGACCGCGATCAGAATCAATCTAGTTAACAACAGCGTTAAAAGTGCACGTGGCTATAATCAACTTGGATTATCCAAGCAATCATCGAATAAATCAATTATATTTTTGTGTTTATTAGTGTAGTTTATCGTTTTGTATTTTTTGTGTATCACTCAAAACCACCTCGAAGCCTATCCTCAAATCGAAAGCAATCAAACAGACGCGTACAAAAAACTAGGAAGTGGGCAATGAAAGCGGGACATCAAGAGTATTCATCATTCTACAGTTTATGCAAGTCTAAAGCTTCTTGTTGTCCTTCTGACGAACACATTTCTATAACAGAATCTCGATCTAAAATTAAACTTCAGAAGATTTTGAATAAAGCGGCTGAACATTTAGTTGCAGCTCTGTCGGAAGTTATCAGAGGTGTGCTACCTCGTTCATTCTACACTTTGATAAGTAAATGGGGCTGTGATGGTAGTTCGGGGCACAGTATATATAAGCAGAGATTCGAGAACAGCAACGCTACAGGCGAATTCTTATACACAGTACATTAAATCTTGTCTTCTTCCAATTGGGCAGCTATCCGAGGAAGCCCAGGAAGCAAGAAATAAAGATTGTCGAAGATTCCGCGAGCAACACACCAGAAAGAGGTCACGTGCTGCTACCAATACAGATCTTGTGAGAATGCTTCTGATTACTTCCGATCCTGTAATAAACGCATTTAGAGAGTTACCACGGAAGAATTATACTTCTTTGCCAGCGGAGATTCTGCAGTTAATTGTCCTACCTTCAATTACATCAAAATCCACATCATTAGTACCTACGCGAATTTTTTTTTTTTAAATGTTAATATCTACCTGAGAGAAGGATAAATGATAAATTCTACCTAAAGTAGGTAGTAAGTAAGGAACGTATGTAGGTATATACCGCTAATTACAACGTCTTTACCTACATTTCACCACGGGAATGGCGATGAAACGTGCGAAATTGAGATATCAATACCGATCAAGGGTCTACAAACAAATTATATTTTTTCTCTGTTAAAATAGCACAATATACCTGGAAAATACATAAACAATCAAAATAAGTAAAAAAATAATTTTGTTCCGCTAGCTTGCATTAGTCGAAACACTGTGCGCGGGTAAATGGTGGGAGTAACTATGACTCTTTTAAGATAGCCAAATACCTCGTCATCTAATACGTGACGCGCATGAATGGCTTAACGAGATTCCCATTGTCCCTATCTACTAAGCTAGAGGGGGTAGCGCAGGCCTGCTGAGACCTTCAGTTGAGGAAGCACTCCTGCCTACCTTGTATCGGCGGGGGAGCATCGTCTGGCTTCGGCTTCTGCTCGGGTGGGGACCTGCAGAGTCCCAAGTGTTTTAGATAGGACGCGCTCTTCACCAAAGGGCTTCCCTAGACTTACACCGAAAGGAAGGATTGGTAGCCGTTCGCAATTAGCTCTCGGCGCGCTGATTGAGCGTATCTCAATCCCGTCCCCATGGGGGGCGTGAGGGTAAGGCTAAAATAGCAGGTACCTCACGTAAAATTTTGTTTCTTCAATGTCTCTATCTACTCCTGCCACCGGCAGTGTTGGTGGGACCAGAGCACACTGGTATCAGGCGGGTGTCCGGGTGGCGGATAGGGGATGCCGATCGGTTTGCACCAACCACTGATTGGTTGGAGCTTGCTCCCCCGGACCAAAGTTTGTGCGTGAGAAGGAAAACCCATAAAACCATATCCCTGTGCTGTCCAGTGGCGTTTGTGGCTGTAATTTTTCCTACTGTTTTGATGTATTCCTATATGTGGCTGGCCGATCTTTCACTCACGTTGGGAGTGGCCGAAGTTGATCTGGGATCAGCAAAGGTCTGATGTGCGCTTAGCGCTGCCTATGCGTGTGTGGCTGGGAGGTCTAACGGCTAGCTTCGGACCCTGGCCAGTAAGTGTGCGTTGAACACAGGGGTCGGAACCTGTGTTGCTCCGAGCAGGTAACGGCACGTCCGTGAATTCCGGTGTCGTTCCTGGTAACCCCAGGTGAGTGTTGGGCGCCTGAGTACAGGGGTGGTAGTAGCTGATGCCTGCGCGATCTGTTGCTGCTTGGGTGTACCCATTCCCAACTATACTTGGCTCGTTCCTTCACACACGATTAGTCGTAAAATTGAGTATATGGATGATTCGAATAAAATTGGTGTAGCTGGAGGCCAGTCGTCAGCCGGAAAGGGCGACAAAATGGAGACGGACGGTGCGCAGAAGGGTCAAGCCGAAGGCCCTTGGCACACCGTGGGAGAAAAGAGGCGGAAAATCGAACCCAGCGACTCAAGACCGAGTACCGCTGGGTCCGAATTTTCCGATTCGGAAGCCTCGGGCTTCAGCGAACGGGCAGCCGCTTTGAGAGAAGCCGCGAAACATGCCATGATGGGCTTTGCTGGGTCCAGACATAGGCAGGCTCACATCACCGAGGTTGGCATGGTCTATGCCACATGTAAGGACCTGGTGGCTGCCCTGTTGAAATGAGCCGGAGAGCAATCGAAAAGGGACAATCCGTCCCTACACCATCTCCTCCAATCATTACTGGCAAATTGGCCAGTTTTAAGGAGGAGATTCGTGTGATGGTCACGAGTATTATGGCGACGCACATGTCCCAAGCGGTCCGTGCTGTACCACAGGTGGCCACAGGTACCTCGCACGTATTCGCAAGTGACGAATGCAACACCAGGACCTAGTGGTGTTAGAGCTGCTAAGCCTGCGGTTAATGAAGCCCAACCGCAGCCAAAAAAGAAGAAGAAGAAGAAGAAGAAAGGACCTGCAAGGTCCTGTGCAGTGATCTGCTGCGGAACCCCTTACTGGCGATCAGGTGAAGGGGAAAATGCTGGAGTGCGTCAGAAGTAAATAGGTTCTTAAAGAGAAAGAATTCTTTGTTTCAAACTCAAAAATGTAAATTGTGTTAAAATGACTTAAAATGTCATGAAACGTAAAGATATATTAAAATTTTTGAAAAAAAATTTAAAAAAAATAATTTTTTCAGCCAAAAATCTTCGATTTTGAACAAAAAAAAATTTTTTCTCTTAAAAATGAAAATTATCATATTTATTATAAAAATTACTATTTATTATTCAATAAATACATATTATCAGAGATATTAATCAAAAATATTTACATATTTTTCATAATTCATATAAACTTTTTTTTTTTTTTTTTTTTTTTTTTTTTTTTTTTTTTTATTGGATAAAATTATATATGATTCGATATATATACTTGTAACAAATTGTCAACGACCATACTATGTTAAAAACACTGGTTCTCGTCCGTCCTCAACTAGTCAGTTCTACTGAACAGACGTGCGAGAGCTCCTTACAATAAAATAATTTTATACAATAAAATAATTCTATTCCTCTACTTTTTACATAACTACTAAACAAAAAATAATAATTTATTTTTAACATTGTGACAAACAACATCTCACAAGTGATATAACCAAAAACAACAAAAAACTGCATGAAAGAGGGCCCACGTGGCTCCAAAAGACCCTCAAGGGGGCGGTCTGCACCATCCCCAACTCGCGCAAAAATACTAGTGAAAGCAAACCCCGATAACACACAAAAAATCCTAAGCATAAACGTAACGGATGTTCTAAAAAATGTGGAAGCAGTGCCCAAAAAAAGTGAAATAATAAGTGAAAAAAAAAAAGAAGGCGAATCTACAACCATGGACTTCAGTGTAGCAAGTGGTAGTGGTATTCACAAAAATAAAAAAATAAGTGAAATATTAAACAATGTGTCGAGCCCAGTACCAACTTCCAATCGATTCGAAGTTCTAACGGACGAAGAAGACGAAGAAAATACAAACAACAAAGAAATAAATGAAAAACCACCACCGATAATCATACATAAAAAAATCAATGACCATAAAAAATTAATAGATTTAATTAAAAATGATATCGACGGAGACTTCCATGTCAAATACACAAACAACAACACAAATATCTACATAAAAAATATGAACGACTACAAAAAATACCTCCGTATATTGAAAGATGATGGGAGTATGGAGTTTCACACTTACACCATAAAGAGCGAAAAAAAGCACGCATGGATGGACTCTCAAACGGACACATCGGAAATAATAAATGATCTTGAAAATAAACAAAAATTAAATTTTCATAACATTTTTAAATTAAAAAACACAAAAAGAGACCTAAATCTAGTGACAGTAGACAGTGATATCACATTAAAGCATCTCAATAAAAATATTCAATATGTGTATCACACTAGAGTAAAATGGGAACGCAGAAATAACACCCCCGATATTATCCAGTGCAGACGATGTCAGCAATGGTCGCACGCTACTACCAATTGTACGGCAGTGCCCAAGTGCCTGAAATGCGCAGGCTCACACTGGTCTAGGGACTGCCAAAAGGTACATAAAGATGACCAAGATACTGCCAAATACATAAAATGCGCTAACTGTCAAGGGAGTCACCTGCCATTCAACAGAGAGTGCCCCATATACATAAAAAAATAGAAATGAAAATGAATCAAAAACCACCTCCAAAGAGGCAATCAGCCCCAAAATATATACCTGCCCCTTTACCTAAAGTTAATGCATGGAACAGACAGCCAATACCGGCACCCCAAGCTGGATACCCACCACTGCCGTTAACTGCCATGCAAAAAGCAATGATGACACAACAGTCACAACTACACAGACAACCCCAACAACAGCAACAACAACAACAGCAACAACAACAACAACAACATCAAATACCACAAAAATCACATAATGACAACTTCAGTGATCTAAATAACGAACTTAAAAAACTAAACCAATTAATCAACTTAAATAAAATGATCGAACTAGTACGCGAACTAAACAGTGAACTGTCCAGATGCACCAGCGAAATGGACAAGTTCCAAACCTTCTATAACTTTATGGTAAATAAATTCAGTGATGACCAAGTATGAAGATAGTGTCATGGAACGCTTGTGGTCTGCGACAAAACGTACAAGAAGTGCGTCACTACCTCGAAAGCGGGGATATAGATATCATGCTGTTGAACGAGACAAAGCTCACAGAAAACGTCAACATCCAAATTAAAAACTACAAATTCATAAGGAAGGATCGCACTGCACACGGAGGTGGAGTAGGTATTCTAATTAAACAGAACATTTGTTTTCAGCAACTTAAATCAATACCTGACGTCAGTATCGAACATGTTGGCATTAGGTTGGAAAACAATATTTACATAATTGCGGTTTACAATAACCCAAGGAATCTGTTTATAGACCGGGAGCTGCTAGCGCTGACAAGTCTGGGTAATAAAGTCCTGCTTATCGGTGACTTAAATGCAAGACATGTGAATTGGAAAAATCACGTTAGCAACACAAACGGACGAACATTACATAACTTTATCACAAATAACAATCTCGTAATTCTACATACAGAAAAACCGACCCACCCAATAACGGCACACCTACGTATATTGATGTGGTGATTAATAAAAATGTTGGTAATGTGACAATTCCGATTTCACATGCTGCACTAATGTCAGACCATAACCCTATAAGCATCCAGCTACTGGACTACAATATTTCAAAAAAAAAAAAAAAATCATATCATACAAAAACACTAACTGGGACAAGTACAGACAGACTCTAGACAAAAACATAAAAATAAATAAAAATCTACATAACTCAAAAAATATTGATGACGCTGTCCAAGCATACACCGATGCGATACTGAATGCGAGACAGCGTCATTCAAAAGTAATCACAGCAAAACCAAACCAACTCGAACTAGACAATGAAATCAAAAGGTTAATTAAAGATCGCAATCTAATGAGAAAAACAATGCAAAGCCGAAATATTGCAGCGCTTAAGACTGACATTAACAGACTTAACCGAATAATCAGGACTAAAATAAAAACACAGATTAGTGAGCGTTGGGAAAACACGCTAAAGGGGCTGAAACCCGGTGATAGAACCCTCTGGCGTATCACCAAATCTCTAAAAAAACCTATTGAACAAATCCCAACTCTAGAACTCAATGACAACACATATCTCACGTGCAGCGAGAAAGCCAACATCATTGCCAGAACACTAAAAAACACACAAACTAATAACAGAGTGTCTGACATTGATGACATGGTACAGCTTGCTGTACGCGGATATGACACCATAAGACCAACAACAAAAAACAGAGATCTGGTGAAACCCACCAGCCCGCAAGAGGTGATCGGGATAATCAGGAAACTCCCCAACAACAAGGCCCCGGGTCAGGACGAAATTGACAATCGCCTAATTAAAAATATGAGCAAAAAGGCTAGAGTGCAACTCATGCACATAACCAACGCCATATTAAAGGTGGGATATTATCCCATGGCCTGGAAAAGAGCAATCGTAATCCCAATACCGAAACCAAACAAGGACTTAACGGACCCAAACAATTACAGACCCATCAGCCTGCTAAGTTCACTTTTGAAGGTTGTGGAGAGGGTCATCTTATCCAGACTAAACAAACACCTCGAGGATAACAAGGTTATCCCGAATGAGCAATTCGGATTCCGGAAGGGTCATGGAACAGAAATGCAAATTGCACGCATTGCTGACACTATCACCACGAATTTCAATAAA